>NC_139976.1:1754477-1771977 GCF_963993115.1 Abramis brama
GTACTTTATAGGCTTTAACATTTCGGCCCAAATTTCTTATCAGGCCGATAACGATAACATTAAAAAATGAACATATATCGATACCGATATGGTGGCTGATATATCGTGCATCCCTATTATTAGTTGTTGTATTGATTTGGCTTCCAGTGTGACTCATCTGAGCAATCAGCATCATCAAATTATCCATTTATATAATGCAATGTCAGCTAAATGTTTTGATTCATGAACATTCAATTAAACACCCAAAACCCAAACGAGCTTAATGTAGGCCTGTCACCAGCAGACGATTTCATTAATAACTCATTCTCTGTTGATTTCTGTGAACTGGGAGGCTTTCAGAAGTGTTTTAGCAGAAGCAGTGTGTGTGTGTGTGTGTGTGTGTGAGAGAGGTGTTATTCTACTTGAAGAAATCAATTCCACTGCAGCTGGTACCTTCCTCCTGGTGTCTTTACGGCCTGTTTGCAGTTCTGACTCCATTGATTTTTTTTCTCCCCCTTATTCTTGCTTCAGGCTCAGAGGAGCATGTGATGAATGGCTGGAGGTGTCGGAAAGATCTGGAATTAGAGAGAGAGAGAGACTTTTCCTTCCCATTATGCTCTAATGCATCATCTACACACACACACACACACACACACACACTGCTCTCTTTTGGAGGGATAGATGCAGGAATGATTGGAAGTTGTAAGCTGTGACATTCTCCGATACAAAACACTCTCCCGTTTGGAAAATGCTTCGGCAGCCATTTCATATGGGATGCCGTTAGTTACACGTTGTGTATTTAAGCACATAAACATTGACATTTAACATATTTATTTATTCATTTGACATTTAACATATTTATTTATAGAATTATGTACAATCGAGGGTCTTGTCTCTCCTTGACAGAGTTTATTTTGTGGTAATGACCCTCTGCCGGTACATTATCTGCTTATTTCCAGACTAATTGCCAAATAGTGAACTAATGTGCGTCTGGCTGCATCAGTCTGAGATGTGGCTCGTATGATTAGAGCAAAAAAAGGAGTAAGGAGAATTTTAGAATGACGGGATACTCGTTTATATGACACTTTATTAAACGGGAACATACGTCATTACGCTATTTCTACGTCACTCCTTTCAGTTTCGGTTTTCAATCCGATCAAGTGTTTACATGTTCTCGATCGGATTAGTAAAGGAATAAACCACCCCTTTCAATCTGATCGAAATTTAATTCGGTTCGCCGAATCGGATCGATTAAGGTGTTTACATGAAGGCTTTTCAGTCCGATTGAGCCGTCAATACGATTACTAACCGATTATTGGGTTGCATGTAAGCATATAGCCACTGTGTGCATGACACGTTGTGTATTTAGGCACATAAACATTGACATTTAACATAATTATTTATTCATGGGATTATATACATTCGAGGGTCTTGTGTCTCCCTGACAGAGTTTATTTTGTGTTAATGACCCTCTGCCTGTACATTATCTGCTTATTTCCAGACTAATTGCCAAATAGTGAACTAATGTGCGTCTGGTTGCATCAGTCTGAGATGTGGCTCGTATGATTAGAGCAAAAAAAGGAGTAAGGAGAATTTTAGAATGACGGGATACTCGTTTATATGACACTTTATTAAACGGGAACAACAGCTCGTCATGCGTCATTACGCTATTTCTACGTCAGTCTTTTCAGTTTCGGTTTTCAATCCGATCAAGTGTTTACATGTTCTCTCGATCGGATTAGTAAAGGAATAAACCACCCCTTTCAATCTGATCGAAATTTAATTCGGTTCGCCGAATCGGATCGATTAAGGTGTTTACATGAAGGCTTTTCAGTCCGATTGAGCCGTCAATCCGATTAACTAACGGATTATTGGGTTGCATGTAAGCATATAGCCACTGTGTGCATGACACGTTGTGTATTTAGGCACATAAACATTGACATTTAACATAATTATTTATTCATGGGATTATGTACATTCGAGGGTCTTGTGTCTCCCTGACAGAGTTTATTTTGTGTTAATGACCCTCTGCCGTTACATTATCTAAATGCCAAATAGTGAACTAATGTGCGTGAGACGCTGGTTGCATGAGTCTGAGATGTGGCTCGTATGATTAGAGCATTAGTCTGAGATGTGGCGTTTACATGGACTCTTTTTGCTTCAATCTGAATGAATTCATTCCGATTGATGAAGCCGAACTTAGTGTTTACATGAATAACGTTGATGTGCGTGTTTATATATCACAAGCTTCTGATCGTATTTAATCTTTTGACATGCGCGCACTGCACGAATATACAGAGCTTCCCGCACACTAACCATCCTCCTTTTTTTTGTTTTAAAAAGCAGACTTATTATTTATCTTTTTTGGGTCCTAATTATACGACGACGAGCACATGAACCGTTGAGCCGTGCTGCTTGTATTTATCAATCAGTTCCCATGCCCAAAACTGTCCACTTCACAGACGATGAGCGGAAAGAGAATTTTAGAATGACGGGACACTCATTTATGACACTTTATTCAACAGGAATACTAGATCGTTCTGCGTGTCATACGTCATTACGCTATTTCTATGTCCTTGCTAGGGATGTCACAATACCAAAATTCCAGTAGTACCAATACCATTAAAATTTTACGGTTCTCGGTACCAATTTCGGTACCACAGCAAAATCTGTTGGAACTATTTTTCTATTTTATTTAACTATTTGAAAAAAATATTAAATTCTGGTATCGTCACATTTTCAGTACCGACTTGGTACCGAAGTACCGGTACTTTGATAACACTAGTCCTTGAACATGCACAGTCCTCTCCAGTTTCGGTTCTCAATCCGATCAAGTGTTTACATGTTCTTCTCGATCGGATTGCAAAAGGAAAAAAACACCCCGACAATCCGAATTAAATTTGAATCAGATCTGGCCAATTCATTCTTATTGACGTGGTTACATGTGACTTTTTATTCCGATTGTGTTACTGGTCCGATTACAATAGGATTGTTATGGTCTAGTGTGAGATGTGCATAAACCCTCAGTGATCTGTGAGGGTGAGCGGGGGGTCAGACTGCAGTGAACGACTGTCCTCAAATGCAAGAAACTCTAAAAATAAAAGCCTCCAGAGAGGCTGAGTCTCACATTCCTGAACTCCTTCTGGAAAATCACTCTCGTTCAGATGAATTTAGCCGTGAATCTCGTCTGATGGACGCGGTGTTTGTTTGGACGTGTAGGAACTGATTTATGGCTACGATCTGCTGCCTCACTGTTCATTAGATTAATAAATCACACACTGTAATGTTTCATAATGATGATTTTGCCTGCTGTTGATTTAGGCGAGATTTAAAGGTTCTCTTGACCTAACCCCATAATGCATTGCAAAAAAGTCCATCCAAGATTGTGGAAATGAGATAAACATTGATTCTTAATATATTTCATTCATTCAATACGAACAGAAATTCAAAAATGACTATTTTAATCAACGTTTGTGCTTTCAGGCTCATTATGACAGACAGAGCCAAACATTTCCCTCACTTGAGCAATAATCATCTCATTAATATTCAAATTGGCAGTATGAATATTCAGAGATATTTAAAAGACTGAGTTCAAATATTATATTAGATTAAATCTAATAATAATAATGTTTAATTTATATAGCGCCTTTCCCAAGTTCAAGGACAATTCACAATAACATTAAGGAACAAACAGTCAGTTCAAACATAATAAATGGACAGTAGACATATAATATTTGAACTCAGTTTTTTATATTAAAATATTTCTCAAATTAAACTTTATTGTCATTGTGCAGAGTACAGTACAAAGCCAAAACAGAAGAATATAACCAGTTGTGCATCTATAAATATATATGTATATATACAAGTATTATATGAATACACATATTAAAGAATATATTCTGTACGATGGTATATGAATATGGTAATCATTCATTATGAATGTATATGAATATGGTAAACGTTTAATATGATGGTGCATGGATATGGTAAACGTTAAACGTTAATTATGATAGTATGAATATGGTAATCATTCATTATGAGAGTATATGAATATGGTAATCGTTTAATATGATGGTGTATAAATATGGTAAACGTTCATTATGATAGTTTATGAATATGGTAAACGTTCATTATGATAGTTTATGAATATGGTAATCGTTTAATATGATGGTGTATAAATATGGTAAACGTTTAATATGGTGTATGAATATGGTAAACATTCATTATGATAGTATATGAATATGGTAATCATTCAATTTGATGGTATATGAATATGGTAAACGTTCATTATGATAGTATATGAATATGGTAATCATTCATTATGAGAGTATATGAATATGGTAATCATTTAATATGATGGTGTATAAATATGGTAAACGTTTAACATGGTGTATGAATATGGTAAACGTTTAATATGGTGTATGAATATGGTAAACGTTTAATATGGTGTATGAATATGGTAAACGTTCATTATGATAGTTTATGAATATGGTAATCATTTAATATGATGGTGTATAAATATGGTAAACGTTTAATATGGTGTATGAATATGGTAAACATTTAATATGGTGTATGAATATGGTAAACGTTCATTATGATAGTTTATGAATATGGTAATCATTAAATTTGATGGTATATGAATATGGTAAACGTTTAATATGATGGTGTTGTATGTTTTTGAAAATGTAAATTTGTTGCATTGCGGCTGTATCTAATCACTGCTTGGTGTTTTCTTTCAGGTCAGATGAGCAGCTGATGGATTCGTAACATATTCCTGTTCGGTCCTGTGGATGCAGAACATACGCAGGTAAGAATTCAGCCATCGTGGGGCAAACGTGAAGCAAAATGTGTGTTTGTGTGGGACGTTTTCTTTGAGAAGGCTTTTAATCCTCAAAGTCTGGCTGAGAAAACACTCATCAGAGGAGCGTTGTGGCTGTAAACACACCTGTGTTTTAGCCGAACAGAAGTCAGAACATGTTTGTTCCAAATGTTTCATGAATGTGCCATCGTGGAGTCCTGCGTAATACGTGTTTCTGCATAAACAGACTAATTCATTAGCGAAGTCTGGTTGTTCACCCGAACCGGAAAATGATGGAGACTCTTTTGATTTGAGACTGTAACTAGCAAACGCCTCGAGTTTTGAGCTCACTAACACTTTCAGTAACACTTTACAAGATGAAGCATATTATATATAATGCATTATAAAGGTATTCATAATCTGTGTTATAATGCATTACATCTTTTCATAAATAATTGTAACTAACCAAAGTTAAAATGCATTATAATATGTGCAGATTCCATTTGAAATTGGTTGTTTGTCATGTTTTTTAATGCATTATACTTTCTAAATGTGTAAAAATAAACAAGTATTATACCTGTGGTTACAATAAGAACATACAGTGCATTATAATGTGCATTACAAGGCAAAATTACTAAATACTTTTAAAAATGCATTATAAAGTTACCTCATTTTCTTCAGAAAATGATGTAAAAAATATAAACCATAATGTAAAAATCTATGATAGTACATGTAAAAAAAAAAATCAAATGAAACTGGAGCGCGTGCATGTATTGCAACACATGACTGTGCGTTTGTTTGCATATGTTGACACATGATTCATGGTGTGTGTGTGTCTGCAGCTGCTGATGTATATTAGGTCGTATAATAGACTGTGTGTGTAAACTACGCAGTCAGAACAGTGTGTTATTGTTGAGCGTGTGAACAGTGTTTATTGTGAGCAACAGTGACGGCCGCCTCTATCTCTCTCTTGTGTCTGTGCATGTTATGAAGTTGTTTATATTAACGTCAGCATGAAATGAAAATTGACTACTTGCTCTGTTAACACACATTCCTGTGGTCTCATAATGCATGCTAAAAAAAAAATCTACTGTAATGAATTGCGAACTTTACTTTTTCAATCTCTCTCATGTTGAACCACCTGACATAAAAAAAAAAAACGCTTTCGATGTTGAAAAAAATTAAGTCCTGACCTACATTTGTTGAATATCCAGTTTCACTCTGTCTGAAATATGACCAATTATAGATGTAAAACACTAGAATGAGAGTGCCGTGCTTTTATTCCGGTGCAGAAACGTCCTTCGCATCATTTACATATGAACACACCACGATGACATCATCATGATGACATCACGACCAACTGCAGGAGAAAGAGAGAGAATAAAAAATGAGAACGACTGAAGGAACTTAATCTGGACTGAAAGACTGAAGGACTCTGGAGTATTTTTGTATTATGTTATGACAGTGACGATAATTGTTGTTGGTGTTTTTTCCCTTTCTTCTATTCAAGTATTTAATAATAATAATAATCATAGTAAAAAGAGAATAAAAAATGACATGCACACAGAGTGAATGTAAATGTGATCTGCAAACATGCAAAATTTCCACTAAAGTTACAGAATGTTCAACAAGACTTATTTACACAATCATTATTAGATGTGCGGATGAGCCGGGCAGAACGTGATGTGCTTCCAGTAGCAGAAGACGCAGCGCTTCACGGTTCAGACGTTCATGTTCCTCTCTACACCCGTTCCTGTCTGAGCCTGTAAAACTCTCTTCTTCCTCTGACAGGAAAGGCCTCATTTCCTGAGGCTGATGTGAATCAGAGGCACAGAGGGAAACGCTCCGGCCGTTCGGCTTTCAAACACACTCGTGAACTAATGTTTCAGCGCTCCAGACTAACATTTGAGAGCAAGCTCTGCGGAAACTGATTTAGTAGCATCGCACATGTAATATTAATAATATTATTACATGTTTTATCTCATAGAAATGATGCACATGTACATTTATTTTCATTAATGTAACATCTTAAAAAAAAAAAAAAAAAAACTTTATATACAATTATAACGTACATACAATTGTAATTTGTAAAAAATGATATACAATTTACAGCTTTTTATAGGGTAAGTTTTAAATATTCTGACTGAGTTATGACTCAACTTTTATTAAAATTACCATTAGGTAAAACGGATGGCAACTCATTACTATGGTAAAAGAAATCTACATGGTTTCTGTGGCATTTTGTAATGAAAAACAGCCTAAAGACAACATATGCTATAGCTTAATAACAGAAAATACTAATTCCATTACTCCTTTCATATATTATTATTGTAGACTTATATTAAGTGTAATAAAATTACATATGAATATCCAACATTTCTGCCTTAATACCCATGGTTAGTATTACAGATAGTGTTCCTGCAGTAAATCAGTGGTAAATGTTGGTGATTTGTGGATTGAAAAACCTTCTAACTGTATTTCAGCTTTCCTCTAGTTGTGTTTGTTTATTGTTGGTTATTGATGCTCAAACAAACGGTCTGATAATTGAGAATCATTCAGTATGATGGTAATTGTATATGAATATGGTAATCGCTCAGTATGATGGTTTTATAAATATGGTAATCGCTCAGTATGATGGTATATGAATATGGTAATCGCTCAGTATGATAGTTTTATAAATATGGTAATCGCTCAGTATGATGGTATATGAATATGGTAATCGCTCAGTATGATGGTATATGAATATGGTAATCGCTTAGTATGATGGTATATGAATATGGTAATCGTTCAGTATGATGGTATGTGAATATGGTAATCGTTCAGTATGATGGTATGTGAATATGGTAATCGTTCAGTATGATGGTATGTGAATATGGTAATCGCTCAGTATGATGGTATGTGAATATGGTAATCGCTTAGATGGTATGTGAATATGGTAATTGTTCAGTATGATGGTTTTATAAATATGGTAATCGTTCAGTATGATGGTATATGAATATGGTAATCGTTCAGTATGATGGTATGTGAATATGGTAATCGCTTAGTATGATGGTATGTGAATATGGTAATCGCTCAGTATGATGGTATATGAATATGGTAATCGCTCAGTATGATGGTTTTATAAATATGGTAATCGTTCTGTATGATGGTATATGAATATGGTAATTGTTCAGTATGATGGTTTTATAAATATGGTAATCGTTCTGTATGATGGTATGTGAATATGGTAATTGTTCAGTATGATGGTTTTATAAATATGGTAATCGTTCAGTATGATGGTATATGAATATGGTAATCGTTCAGTATGATGGTATGTGAATATGGTAATCGCTTAGTATGATGGTATGTGAATATGGTAATCGCTCAGTATGATGGTATATGAATATGGTAATCGTTCAGTATGATGGTATGTGAATATGGTAATCGTTCAGTATGATGGTATATGAATATGGTAATCGTTCAGTATGATGGTATGTGAATATGGTAATCGCTCAGTATGATGGTATATGAATATGGTAATCGTTCAGTATGATGGTATGTGAATATGGTAATCGCTTAGTATGATGGTATGTGAATATGGTAATCGTTCTGTATGATGGTATATGAATATGGTAATCGCTCAGTATGATGGTTTTATAAATATGGTAATCGTTCAGTATGATGGTATATGAATATGGTAATCGTTCAGTATGATGGTATGTGAATATGGTAATCGCTTAGTATGATGTATGTGAATATGGTAATCGCTCAGTATGATGGTATGTGAATATGGTAATCGTTCTGTATGATGGTATATGAATATGGTAATTGTTCAGTATGATGGTTTTATAAATATGGTAATCGTTCTGTATGATGGTATGTGAATATGGTAATCGTTCAGTATGATGGTATGTGAATATGGTAATCGCTTAGTATGATGGTATGTGAATATGGTAATCGCTCAGTATGATGGTATATGAATATGATAATCGTTCAGTATGATGGTATGTGAATATGGTAATCGCTCAGTATGATGGTATATGAATATGGTAATCGCTTAGTATGATGGTATGTGAATATGGTAATCGCTCAGTATGATGGTATATGAATATGGTAATCGTTCAGTATGATGGTATGTGAATATGGTAATCGCTCAGTATGATGGTATATGAATATGGTAATCGTTCAGTATGATGGTATGTGAATATGGTAATCGCTCAGTATGATGGTATGTGAATATGGTAATCGCTCAGTATGATGGTATATGAATATGGTAATCGTTCAGTATGATGGTATGTGAATATGGTAATCGCTTAGTATGATGGTATGTGAATATGGTTATCGTTCTGTATGATGGTATATGAATATGGTAATCGCTCAGTATGATGGTTTTATAAATATGGTAATCGTTCAGTATGATGGTATATGAATATGGTAATCGTTCAGTATGATGGTATGTGAATATGGTAATCGTTCAGTATGATGGTATGTGAATATGGTAATCGCTTAGTATGATGGTATGTGAATATGGTAATCGTTCTGTATGATGGTATATGAATATGGTAATTGTTCAGTATGATGGTTTTATAAATATGGTAATCGTTCTGTATGATGGTATGTGAATATGGTAATCGTTCAGTATGATGGTATATGAATATGGTAATCGCTCAGTATGATGGTATATGAATATGGTAATCGTTCAGTATGATGGTATATGAATATGGTAATCGTTCAGTATGATGGTATATGAATATGGTAATCGTTCTGTATGATGGTATGTGTGAATATGGTAATCGCTCAGTATGATGGTATGTGAATATGGTAATCGTTCAGTATGATGGTATATGAATATGGTAATCGTTCAGTATGATGGTATATGAATATGGTAATCGCTCAGTATGATGTTTTGTGAATATGGTAATTGTTCAGTAGTATGATGGTATATGAATATGGTAATCTTTCAGTATGATGGTATATGAATATGGTAATCGTTCAGTATGATGGTATATGAATATGGTAATCGTTCAGTATGATGGTATATGAATATGGTAATCGTTCAGTATGATGGTATGTGAATATGGTAATCGTTCAGTATGATGGTATGTGAATATGGTAATCGCTTAGTATGATGGTATGTGAATATGGTAATCGTTCTGTATGATGGTATATGAATATGGTAATTGTTCAGTATGATGGTTTTATAAATATGGTAATCGTTCTGTATGATGGTATGTGAATATGGTAATCGTTCAGTATGATGGTATATGAATATGGTAATCGCTCAGTATGATGGTATATGAATATGGTAATCGTTCAGTATGATGGTATATGAATATGGTAATCGTTCAGTATGATGGTATATGAATATGGTAATCGTTCTGTATGATGGTATGTGTGAATATGGTAATCGCTCAGTATGATGGTATGTGAATATGGTAATCGTTCAGTATGATGGTATATGAATATGGTAATCGTTCAGTATGATGGTATATGAATATGGTAATCGCTCAGTATGATGTTTTGTGAATATGGTAATTGTTCAGTAGTATGATGGTATATGAATATGGTAATCTTTCAGTATGATGGTATATGAATATGGTAATCGTTCAGTATGATGGTATATGAATATGGTAATCGTTCAGTATGATGGTATGTGAATATGGTAATCGCTCAGTATGATGGTATGTGAATATGGTAATCGCTCAGTATGATGGTATGTGAATATGGTAATCGCTTATATGGTATGTGAATATGGTAATTGTTCAGTATGATGGTTTTATAAATATGGTAATCGTTCAGTATGATGGTATATGAATATGGTAATCGTTCAGTATGATGGTATATGAATATGGTAATCGTTCAGTATGATGGTATATGAATATGGTAATCGCTCAGTATGATGTTTTGTGAATATGGTAATTGTTCAGTAGTATGATGGTATATGAATATGGTAATCGCTCAGTATGATGTTTTGTGAATATGGTAATTGTTCAGTAGTATGATGGTATATGAATATGGTAATCGTTCAGTATGATGGTTTTATAAATATGGTAATCGTTCTGTATGATGGTATGGTATATGAATATGGCAATCGTTTTGTATGATGGTATGGTATATGAATATGGCAATCGTTCTGTATGATGGTATGGTATATGAATATGGCAATCGTTTTGTATGATGGTATGGTATATGGTAATCGTTCTGTATGATGGTATGTGAATATGGTAATCGTTTTGTAACACTGTTTTGTATTAATTTCATGCTGATTTATGTTCTGAAGTTCTGCAGAAATGCATCTACACAAGTTTATTTCCCCCCATTTTTACTCCATTTGTTGTGTCTTTATACTTTTAGCATGTTTATTTTCTTCCTCATTCTTGCCGTCTGTATTACAGTGATGATTGTAATCCTCTTAATCCAGCATGTGTGTCACTGAGGAGCGGGTGGAGCTTTAGCACGTGTCTGACGTGTCGTCTTTCACTCAGTGATGAAACACAAACCAGTTACTGACGTTCACACTAAACTACAGGAAACACTCCCTCTGCTTCTCGACATGTTTCCCATCGCGTGTGTGTTTGTGTGTGTGTGCGCGTGTCTGTGTGTGTGTGTGTGTGTGTGTGTGGCCTGTCTCAGCACATCATCTGCTAGTTATGCAAGTGTTCCAGTCGCTACAGCCCACAGTCTGACACACACAGCTGATAGTTGCGAGTACACGAGAGATCCCGCTTACACTGTTCATTCACACTAACATATCTAAATATCACTGACCATCTGAGACAGATGAGGTAAACGGGAGATCATGTGATTATGGAATCGGCTCTCATACTCTGACCTGATTTCATTATTTTACAGCAGACACAGAAATGCTTCCTACACACACACACACACAAACACACGTTAATCTCAATGTTAAATGAATAGCCATGAGTTTATGTACTACTTCATGCTGTAAATAATGAAGAAAAGATGCAAACTAAAGTATGACAGATGAGAAATTATATCAGCAATATAGAACTGGATGTTTATTTATTTGCGTCTGATCATTTTGTCTGGCACTGTGTCTAAATCGTGTGTGTTTTCCAGGGATTAAGTGTTGATGGCTGTGCGATAGGGACAGAGAGACGGTCCTGAAGGATGAATTCTCTCCCGTCCATGGACAGACACATCCAGCAAACCAACGACCGGCTCCTCTGCATCAAACAGGTGAGAGAAAACAGATGCGAGACCTTTTACAAAGTCTTGATGTTGTTTTCAGGCTCTACTAGAACAGGTTTTCCTGCTTGAATGTTGATTATTCTCCTCATATTCTCCATTGTTGCGGCTCCTCTCTTCCCAGTCTGTCAGTAACGCTCTGTTTAGTTCCTGTCTCTATGAAGCCCCTCCTTCTGAAAAGCACACTGTGCTCTGATTGGTCGGCTGGAGCAGTGTGCTCTGATTGGTCGAGCGCTTCGAGTGTGTTTGGAAATGTCCCACCCCTTACCATAGCCGCCAGTTTAACACACTACTAACTAACTCAACCAGGCCCCGCCCCTTTATTCTGCGCATGAATTATTATAATGAGGAATATTGTGACGTGTTCCCGGAAGAATCTCAAGACTACAATGGAGGCGTTTCAGGAGTTCAGAAACACTGACACTGATATAGAGAAGAACTCCCGAAACCTTTCTCATGCTCAAACACCAACATTACACACTGAAGAAAGATGAACATGGAGAAAAAGCAGAATTTAGGATCTTATCTCATCTTATGTCAGTGTTTCTTCACAGCTGTGAGACGTCAAAATGTCATTATTGAGATCATGTCAGTCATTCAGGATTCACTGCTTCTGTCTTTACAGTGTGAGAATGTTGTGAATGTTGTGATGTTGTGATTTATCAGTCATTCTCAGCGCTGTGACGCCCCCTACTGGACTCCTGGAGAGCAGATTTCACACAATTATTAGACTTCATTATGGGCATATACTCTCAGGAACAATACACAGAACTTTCTGTAGATTAGTAATGAATATTTCACACATTAACATCTCACATAAACAGAGTAATAACTGAATATAATCATAATATATGAAGTGGTTTGTCATATGAACTTGTGTTCTTATGATTGTGTGTGATTTTCTTCGATCAGCACCTGCAAAATCCAGCGAACTTCCAGACGGCGGCGACGGAGCTGTTGGACTGGTGTGGAGATCCTCGAGCGTTTCAGAGGCCCTTTGAGCAAAGCCTGATGGGATGCCTAACGGTGAGGTCACTTCACTTTCAGTCGATTAGCCAATCAGCATTCATCTGCTAGTTAGTAATAAGAACAATCGGCTCTGACAATTACCCTGTGTGAAGATTTCCATCTGGCCTCACTCACGTCACATTAAATATTCTATATTATATTATAATATGTTAGTCTATATTGTTTTACATTCTATATTAGAGTCTATTCCAATGTAATTTCTGTTCTGCTGTATTCTATTTTTTCTGTTCTATTGCGCACTTGTTTATTGTATTAATTTTATTCTATTCTGCTCAGCTCTAGGGATGTGCCGGTATCAAATTTTCATGCTGCGATTAATTGATTGAGCTTTTATCACGGTATACGGTATTATCACGATATTTTAATTGCTCAAGAGAAACGAATGGATTGGGAGGGGATGTAGAAAAAAAACACAACTTGCATCACAATAGGTGTAATTGTGATTGTCAAAACATTTGGTAACTAAACAGAATTTTACACAATTTTCACGATTTCAATTCAATTCTTGGGATTTGATTTCAATCTTGATTCAATATTGACTCTTTGGATAAATATTAGGTAGGCTACAGTAGATAGCCTACATGTTAATTTTTCTCAAGAAAAAATATATCTCACATAATGTTGTAAACATACAGAGAGCCCTGTCAGCTGGTATTATTAAAGGTTAAAAATTAACAAATTAAATTAAATAATATAATTTGGTTTTCATTATAATAACAATTATGACACAAGTAAAAATATAATACAAATGTAATATAGTGCATATATTTAGCAAAATACTCCTCTCTATAGCTATTTTTTCTAGTCAACTAACCTGTTGGTCATTAAATGGCTTTCCTGAGGTAAATGTAACGTTCTGTGACATAATTGTTCACCTGCAGTTTTATTGACCTCTTTTCGTGGTTGAAAAACACTGATTGATCGATATTATGTATGAGGCATATATATCTTTAGGTAAGTTGTACTGTATCTTTAAATAAAAAGTAACAGATGATCGGTTTACTTGAACTGAGGTGCTACAGCGATCGGTCACGTCACATTTACAAGCGCCAAAACGGTATTTATTGTCTGAATTACGTAATAAAATGGACAGAACCTGAGAGCTGAGAATTTTTTTCATATCAAAAGTAACCTGCTCTGTCTAGTCTGTCGGTGTCAGTGTCCTCTTTGCTCCGTGATTTTTCTCTGCGTGAGAAAATGGATGTGTGGGGCGAGAGCGTGTGAGAAGTGTACGTTAAATTGCGTGAGTCTCATGCTGAAGTTGGCAGCCCTGCTTTTAGAAGGGGGATAAATCCTTTATTTTACTGTCTATGGATAAATCGTTGGCAGCGTTCCTCCTTCCGCCATGCTTCTTCTCCATGTGAGGATTGTTTACATTAGTGCGCACTGCGCCGCATGCACACAGGGCTTCTACATGTGGGGATTGTTTACATCAGAGTGCGCACGTGTTTTGCGCAGCATATACGCAGTGTTTGTTTAAGGGTTGATGGAAAATAAGTTAATGCGCGTTCTATAAATATAAATTCTGATCTATTATTTTTCACGGTATTTTGAAGTGCCCGCGATAACAATATCGTGCATATTCATTACCGCGATTTATCGCATTACCGAATACCGGCACATGTCTACTCAGCTCTATTGTAGACTATTCTATTCTACTCTTCTATTCTGTTGTGCTTATTCTATTTTATTTTTCTGTTCTATTCTGCACTAGTTTGTTCTATTAATTGTATTTTATTCTATTCTATTCTGCTCTCTTCTGTTCTTTAATCCATCCCATTTAATTTCCCTCTTCTTCTGCATTTTATTCTATTCTGCTCTAATCTCTTGTAAACTATTCTATTCTACTCTTCAATTCTCTTGTGCTTATTCTATTCTATTTTTCTGTTCTATTCTGCACTAGTTTATTGTATTTTATTTTATTCTATTCTGCTCTATTCTGTTCTGTTCTTTAATCCATTCCATTTAATTTCCCTCTATTCTTCTGCATTTTATTCTATTCTGCTCTAATCTCTTGTAAACTATTCTATTCTACTCTAATCTCTTGTAAACTATTCTATTCTACTCTTCAATTCCGTTGTGCTTATTCTATTCTATTTTCTCTTCTATTCTCCACCAACTTATTCTATAAATGTTATTCTATTCTGCTCAGCTCTATTGTAGACTATTCTATTCTACTCTTCTATTCGGTTGTGCTTATTCTATTTTATTTTTCTGTTCTATTCTGCACTAGTTTATTAATTTTATTTTATTCTATTCTGCTCTCTTCAGTTCTGTTCTTTAATCCATCCCATTTGATTTCCCTCTATTCTTCTGCATTTTATTCTATTCTGCTCTAATCTCCTGCAAACTATTGTATTCTACTCTTCAATTCTGTTGTGCTTATTCTATTCTATTTTTCTTTTCTATTCTGCACCAATTTATTCTATTAATTTTATTTACTTCTATTCTGCTCTCTTCTGTTATAATCTATTCTACTCTTCTTTTCTATTTGGCTTTCTTTCATTTGATTTAATTCTGTTCTATTCTGCACCAATTTTATTCAATTAATTTTATTTACTTCTATTCTGCTCTCTTCTGCGTTATAATCTATTCTACTCCTCTTTTCTATTTAGCTTTGTTTCTTTCATTTTATTTAATTCTGTTCTATTCTGCTCCAATTTATTCTTAGTTTTATTTGCTACAATTTTGCTCTGTAGTATTGTAATCTCTTTAATCTATTCTATTATTTGATGTACTCTATTATATTCTATGGATGTTCCTCAGACTCTTTGAATGAACTCAGTCACGTCGGCTTGTGCTTCTTCTACTGCAGAGAAAGAGCAGAAATCTCTAAGCTGCATTTAAGGAGAATGTGGAGCGACGGCTAAACCAAACCTCCCTCAGATGTTTAATTATGTGCTTTAGACACACATATATCTCTGTCTGATGTGTTTAACTATAATTAAGACACAGATATGAGGGATTTCTTCCTGCACGTCTGTGTTTCAGAGGGAATCAGGCCTCAGGGTGTGGTGGTGTTGAGCGTATGAGCCGACCTGATGAGGGTTTGCAAATCAGGAGAGAGATTTCATTCCCAGAAACCCCCCAAACCACAACCACCCTGTGCAATTTTACTATGACAAAACATGCATGCCTGAATGCTGATATTGCAGTGCTGTTTGAATATGGTGTGTGTCTCTGTCAGGTGTTGAGTCGTGTAGCAGGGCAGCAGGGCTTCGACATGGATCTGGGGTATCGGGTGCTCGCCGTCTGTGCAGCAAACAGGGACAAATTCACTCCCAAATCAGCAGGTGAGGCTCCAGGATCATCAACACCCGACTTTAATCACAGAGCGTGACGTCAGAGCCCATGTGAGCATGTACATTTTACTCAAGAGCATCATTTTTTCATTGCTTTTGCTGAACCGGATGCTGAGCACAACCCTGACGTAACTAACTAGGTTACTACATCAGATACACACACAAAGAAGCATTGCACATCATGCTCTGTTTTTGAGTCTTATTCCTAGTTTTGAGAAGATATTTTACCATTTTAACTTCCAAAGTAATTTAAGACAGTCTTTATGCTTAAAGGGATACTGTAAAATGTTATTAATAGTTTTAGTTCACTATAATAACCCTGACTCAAGCAACTTTATTGTTTTCAGATTTTATTTGCAAACATCATATATATGAATTATTTACACAGAATTTTATTTATTGTATATTAAAAGTGTAGTTCACCCAAAAATGACAATTCTGTCATCATTTACTCACTCTCAAGTTGTTTTAAACCTGTATAAATAAATAAAATTCTGTGTAAATAATTCATATATATGATGTTTGCAAATAAAATCTGAAAACAGTAAAGTAGCTTGAGTCAGGGTTATTATAGTAAACTAAAACTATTAATAACATTTCTGTTAATTGAAATAAAGCTGAAATATAAATATTATTTGGAAAAACGTAAACTGAAATAAGTTTTAAAAAAAACTGATAATAAAATAACTAAATAATAAAAACTGAAATAGAATTAAATTAAACCTAAATAGCAGTATTTAAAAAAATAATAATAATAATAAAATGACAAAAGTGCATAACTAAATTACTAAAGATTAAACTAAAATTAACAAATAAAATAAAAGGTAACACTGGTTTGAGTAGCTTTAGTGAATGTACAGTATAGTAAACGTCAGGCTATACTAAATGATGATATACTAATGTAAAACTAGAAATGATGTATCCGACAACTGATTGTACATCACATTGCGTCTCTAATCGCCGCATTGGGCGCTTTAGTGTAAACAGAATAATTAATTATAATGAGAGCGTCTAGTCTTGTATATTGAGTCGGATCCAACAGTTTGCGGCTCATGCGTTTCATGGGAGATCTGGGTTTTCTGATGTCAGAGTGATTCCTGTCTGGTGTTTGCTTGACTGAAATCACTCTGGGGTGATTTTCAATGCCAGAAACACACACACGTTTACAGCCGTCTGATGTTGGTCTAGACGGGGTGTGTGT
>NC_139976.1:1776977-1809477 GCF_963993115.1 Abramis brama
TGAATTTGAAAAATTTATGATTTTTTTTTTTTTTTTCATAATTTCACCAAAAGTTTTCAGGATTCCATAATAATCATAAGGCATGTAAGTAATTAAATTCATAGAAACAACAATTTATATAACAAAAAAAAAATTCTATGATTTTTTTAAATCAGAAATTCAGTGTTTTAAATTAAAAAAATTTGGTAAATCAAATGAAGGCATAAATTAATAAAAAAATCAAAAATTAAATAAATGTATACAGTAATGCGCGTTACATACGCGTTATACAGTAAATTCCGTTTTTTAATGACTGAATTCCACGATTCCGTCCGTTAGAATGTGTTTACTGCAGTCCTGACCTCTCTCTCTCTCTCTCTCTCTCTCTCTCTCTCTCTCTCTCTCTCTCTCTCCTGCAGTTATGGGGGCGGTCCTAACCACTCAGGTGGGATGGGCCTGCCTTCACAGACACGCCCCCCTTCAGACTTCAGCCAACCAGCTGCCGCCGCCGCCGCTGCTGCCGTTGCTGCTGCCGCCGCTACGGCGACTGCTACTGCCACGGCAACGGTTGCCGCCCTACAGGAGACGCAACATAAGGACATGAGTCAATACGGCCCGGTGAGGGAGCATCTATAATCCTGACGCAATTATTTCTAAGTGAAAAGTTCAGTTTGAACCAAGCGGCAACCTTCCTGTCTCTCTCTAAAAAACCAAGCGTGCCTCACAACTGCTGAAAAGTGAAGCCAAACCATCTCGATCGCCCCCCGATGGCTGGTCCCAGTATAGCTCATAAACCCCGCCCTCAATCAAATTACACTTCAAATAAAAATTTTCCAAAGATGTTTTCTGTCATTTTAGGTAGTTTTTATCACGCTTATTTAAGTTTAAGTGTTCATAAAATAAGTTTGATCTTAGTTCGTTATTTGATGCTATTAAAACGGGAATGTGATGTCATGATTGACAGCTGTGATTGACAGCCTCTCTAAACGAAGTAGTCACTGAGGCACCAACTGACTTTTTGGGGGATTTTCGGGAGGAGATTGGAGCTTCAACTTTAATTTCTACATGTCCATAACTGTTTATTTCACACAGTAAACTTTGTACTAACCGTTTCTGCGAGAGTGAGGACCTTGATATCGTGACTCCACTTCACGTTCGTGTGTGTGTGTGTGTGTGTGTCTGTGCGTGAGTGAGGGCGGGACCTTGATATCGCGACTCCACTTCACGTTTGTGTGTGTGCGTGCGTGTGTGTGCGTGTGCGTGTGTGTGTGTGAGTGAGGGCGGGACCTTGATATCGCGACTCCACTTCACGTTCACTAATACGCCGAATCAGGTCCCAAATCTGCGCAAGATGTCAGCTCCATATTAGGACTTTGGCAGCTTCACTTTTTATCATCAATGGAAGAGAGTGAAGGGACGTCGTCCATCTTTTTTTACAGTCTATGCTTGAAACCAACACGTAAGTGACTTAAACTGCAATTCATCGACTGGCCCCTAGAGACAGACTCCAAAATAGAGTCAATCCCATAGAACCCCATGTTAATATGCCCAATTTTACAGCAGAAAAAAACATGTTTACAGCCTGGTGCAAAAAATGGTTTTGGTCTATAAAGCTAATTTTGCCCTTCATGAAAACTGTGAGGGGGTGAATTTTTTTATAACTCATCCGTTTAAATTATATTAAGCCTTAAATTTCTGCATTATTAAGGGCCACTTAAGTGACAGGTGGATTGCCGCTAATGTCAATACTAGCCGCTTGCCTGCTGTCTGTTAGCGTCACGTCACCTCAGCTAATCCGCCTCTTTGCCCATTTTCGTTTATCCTAACACTACGGGTGATGTCACGGACACTACGCCTATATTTTTTTACAGTCTATGGTTTGAACAAAGTGTTTTGTTTGTTTGTCTTCTAGATGTGTTCCTCCTTTCAGATGGGACCAAACCAGGCTTACAGCACTCAGTTTGTGAATCAGCCCGGCCCCCGGGGGCCCCCTGGCACCATGAGCATGGGTCAGCCTCGGGCACAGATGGCACAGATGGGGTCATACGGGGGTCACACACAAAGGATGCCTCATCAGGGCTACGGGCCGCGGCCTATGCAGGGGGTGAAGAGACCGTATCCTGGAGAGGTGAGGAAACCTCATCTTAAGTCATGGACTGGTGTGAAATGAACATATTTGCCAGAGCTATTTTGTGGTGTTTTTACCTGTAGTACTCATGCAACTAAAATCTCTGTAAGCCAGAGTGTTCTTATATCTGTGTATGATTTGAATGAAAGTGTGTGTTTTACTCTAGGGGAGCTACGGGCAGCAGTACGCACCAAACGGGCAGTTCTCCTCTCCACAGGGGCAGTTCTCCTCTCCACCGGGGCAGTTCTCCTCTCCACAGGGGCAGTTCTCCTCTCCTCAGGGGCAGTTGTCCTCTCCACAGGGGCAGTTGTCCTCTCCACAGGGGCAGTTCTCCTCTCCTCAGGGGCAGTTCTCCTCTCCTCAGGGGCAGTTGTCCTCTCCTCAGGGGCAGTTCCCGAACCCCGTGGCCAGCAGAAGCCTCTCCTCGTCCCATTACCCCGCGCAGAGGACGCCAGCACAGTACCAGACCGGCAGCGTGGGACACTTATACAAGGTAACTAACATTATACTGCCTTCTAAGACAACTTATTTTAATTAAAAAAAAAAAAACTTATTATAAAATAAATTAGTGGTGGAGAAAAAATCTATTCTGTTACAAATTGTGATTCTTCAGAAATTATTTTTAAAAAATTTGTGGTTGATACAATAAAAAGTAACTGTAATACTGGACTAAACACTGCTTGTTGGAGAGGAAAGGATACTGCTAGGCTCTAGTTCTACTTGTTAGCAGTATACACCCCTGGGTGTCGGTCAGGACACAAAGAATAAGGAGACTGGTGCTTCTTTCCAAAGTGTATTGAATATTAGTTTTATGGTCATATACTTTTAACACCAAAACGCCAATGAACATCCACATAACAGGCAGGAATATACTTCTAGGTGCAGTAATCTATAGCAGGGTTCACCAATCTCAGTCCTGGAGGGCCGCTGTCCCTGCAGAGTTTAGCTCCAACCAGCTCCAACACACCTGTTTGAAAGTTTCTAGTATGCCTAGTGAGACCTTGATTAGCTGGTTCAGGTCTGTTTAATTGGGGTTGGAGCTAAACTCTGCAGGACAGCGGCCCTCCAGGACCGAGATTGGTGAACCCTGATCTATAGTGATGCAGCAAACGATAACAATAATGCCTCCTACTGGAAGCATCGGGAATCACACACTAAAATAACTATCAAAATAAAAGTCCCACAATAGAAGTCTTCTTTCTCCGGGAGTCTTTTATACAGCCGCCCCCAAAGGTGCTAGACAACTTTGCTCCTACTAAAAGGCGACTTAACTTAAGGAAAGTTTACAGGACGGTTTCCGTCATCTGGCAGAGCTGGGAGGATCACCAGACGTGCTACTAGTCGAGTGTGAAATGAAATTGGATCATTTGAAGAGCAAGCTGTTTCTGTAAGTCAGGAGCCATTTCAGCAAAAGCTTCTCTGAGCTCTCTTTCACCTCCTTTGAAGTTTGTTCCCTAGTCTGACCACAGTTACGCGGGTGTCCCCCACCGTGCAACAAACCGCCTAAGGGCCATCAGGAAGGAATCAGCATTCATGGTACTGAGGAGGACCAAGTGCACCGCTTTAGTTGTTAGACACTTGAAGATTATCCCCCAGCGTTTCTCTGTGCGTCTCCCAATCTTAATAAGCATTGCCCCAAAGCAGTCTACTCCACATGAGTAAAAAGCAGGTTTGTGGAGACGGAGACGGGCAGAAGGCAAGTCTGCCATCTTCGGAATAGTTGGCTTTGCCCTCCAACACTGACAGTCTAGACACCCACGGATGATCTAATAATAACGGCGCATTTCGGAAAACACTCGTTTAGGTCCTGGGTGATGCAGCTTGCAATCATAATGCTTAATCAGTTGCTGGGTGACTGGATGATGAGCGTCCAATACAATGGGGTGTAAGGTAGATTCTTTAATGGACTCAGCTCTCCTTAATCGACCTCCCACTTGGATTAAACAATTTAATCGGTCCAGTTCAGGAGCTAAGGTAAGAAGGCGACTGTCTGAGGACACTGGTTTCCCAGTAACCAAACGCTGATAATCATTGGGGAAAGCAGGATTGGGTTTGATATTCTGCAGGATTGCTAGCTGAATCCACATAGTGCCAGGAACACTTCTCTGTCAGCTCTTAGATTTTGGCAACTCTATTGCCAACAAAGACTTTGTAGTGGCAGGATTCAGAGTTCAGCCAGGTAAGGACTGTCAACCAAGTGCCTGGTGGCCTCAGGGGTACACAGACTCTGAAGGCTGTTGTCCACATAAAAACATTTCTCCACTGAGAACCTGATGGACTCATCAGCCATGCTGTGCTCGATCACATGGTGCTGTAGAGCCTAAGTGGCACAGCATGGACTACATGTAGTGCCGAAGGGTAACACCTGCCATTCAAAGACTTTAGGAGGCTCATCCACTTTCAGATCACGACAAAGGATCCGCAGTAGGGGGCGATCTTCAGGAAGGAGGCGGACCTGATGGGACATTGCCTTGATGAATGCTCCCTAAATCTGATGAGTACACCTAGCAATGATGCTCCAAGGGTAGGACCAGGCAACAGATACTGGTTGAGACTTTGCCAATGATATTGGTGGGAACAGTTGAAAACAACACAGGATTTCCAATTATGACTGACAAGGTGGTTGGGTATATACCAACATTCGTCAGAGTCTCCTTAGTTACTTCCTGGACAGCTCCTGTCTGCATGAGCTTCTCCATCTCTGCACTATAGCTCTTTGCTTTCACTGGATCCTTTAGCAAACACTTCTCGATACTACGCAGATTTGGCATGACTGACTCCTTAAGGGCATGCAACCAAGGCATATCCTTCTGTCGTAGTAATGGCGTCCCTAGTCGAATAATTCCATTCACTTCTGTACGAATGGTCTTGGTTTGAAGTAACTTTAAAGCCTCCTGATCTTGTTTGGATCGAGTCACCTCTTTCTCATCCCTGTGTGGAACAGCTTCTATTTGCCAGAGTCTTTGGGCATTCTTAAAGAGCTCATCTTGTGGTGGAAGGACAGATGTCAGTCGGCATTGTTGGGAGGACGCAGGCCGCCTCATGAACGATGCTGGGCCCTGGAGGGTCCGTCCCAGGCAGGTATGGACAGCAGCAGGTCCACCTGGAGAAACTAATCTGATAGGCTCAATTGGTGCAATGAGATGTGGCTGATCTGACCCAATCAGAAGTAGAGGCTGAGCATCTTTCACCAGCAGGATGGGAAGACCACGTAAGTGTTTATACTGCAGTTGATCAATGGGATAAGACTGCCGTGACAGATTAAGGCGATCTGCAGTGAAGGCATTTCATCTTGTAACAGGTTTGAGGCTAATGGGTTGGGGATACTTGAAATTATATAGATGACCCATGAAGAACTTCAATGTCTTGTCGCACGGTGTGCAATGGGAGATCTTCAGGTGTACCCTGTATACCTAGGGCTTTGGCAGCAGTTGGGAGCAGGATGGTTCTCTCAGAGCTGTCATCCAGAAGCGCAAAGGTGTCTAAAGTACGGTCTTCATAATGAAAATGTACAGGTGCTACCTTGAGCATGACACGGGTCCCAACAACAGGTTTGTCCAGGTAAAATCTGTCTGGAGAGGAACTGGTAAGGCAACTCTTCTCAGCACTGACTGTATCCTCTTAGGAGGATCTAACATTTACATTGTGAAGAGGGCGAAGGTGTTTGCCTTGACACAGGTTACAGGGCTTCTTCAGGTCACACTGAGCAGCATGATGAGTCCTGGCACAGTGCCAACAACAATTATTACCTCGAATCCAGTCTTTGGCCTGGGCAGTGGTAAGTTTAGCAAATGGTTTGCATTGACTCAAATAATGCTCTGTACTATCATAGAAGGGACAGAACTGTTTTACTTCGACTGACTTGGTCGATGGAGTCATGCCCTTCTGAGGGGACAGGGAAGTTACATTTTGAGCCACTCCAACCCCATGAAGAATGGCTACAGTCTTTTTACTCTGTACAGGTCTAGAACCTCTGTCGGTCCTGAACTCCTCGGGAGGAAATCTCTACATCAAAGTCATGGCACCAGGCTTCATATTGAGAGATTATGTAAAGTAGGTACAGTTCCAGGTTGCCGAAACATGTGACGGCGGAACTCAGCTCACTGTTCAGAAGGAAGTTTGCTCAAAAGACGTGCGACATGTGACCCACAATTCAGTTCAATGTCACCGTCAGGTCCTAAAGTCTTCAACAAACCCACCTATGAAACCCACCTACATCAGGGGCTTCCAGGACACTGGCAATTTTCCTCAAAGCTACTTGGTGGGGCTGACCAAACTTCTCATGGAGGGCCACCATGGTGTCAGTAAATGGGGTAGGAGAGTTCAAAAAAGCATCGGCAATCAGCTTAGCTTCATCCAACTTTAAGTGGTCCATAAGTATTTGATATTTAAAGAGTTCAGTCCCATCTTGAGGAAGCAGATTCTCCAAAGCGATTCGAAGTCTGGCAAACTCGCTTGGATCTGGCCGGCTGAACTTGGGGGATAGTAGGGGTAGGCCCTCTATACACATACTCTGAGACTGAGGGGTGTGTTAAATGTGGCATGTTTGACCACAGGTGCTGGACGCCTCGACTGAGCTGGTATGGACCCAAGTCGGGGAGAAGAAACTGGAATTTGGGCACATAAGGGTTTCCGATAAGAGGTCTGTGCAGCGGAGGATAATAACACTCTGAGGTCTTCAGGTGTTGGAGGCGGTGGTAGCACGTCTGGATTTTGAGAGCAATACTGAGAATGGCGGTATGCTTGTGCAGGGTGAGCCTAGGAGACCCTTGAATAATTTGGTACCTCTGGTTGGTATGTACCTGTGTCAGGTTTCGTTAACTTTAGAGCAACCATACCTCTTCTCAGTTCTGACTTGGGCAAGGGCAGAAGCTCAGGCCACTCTTCATCATCAGCTGATGTGGCCAGCTCTGTCTGGTCTACACGACAGAAAGGACTGGATGGCAGTTGGGGTTCTGGTCGCACTGGAGGACGATCATGGCTTTTAGTTGTGCTGAGGTCTGCTCTAAGGATTTGGGCAACTTTGACCCATTCTTTGAACTCAGTACGAACTTCTTTCAACTCCATCAGGTCTGCACGAAAGGCTTGGTGTGATTGCAGAAGCTGTACGTTTTCTCTGTGAATGGCTTGGAGCTCATTATAGTATTCAGGCTTGGTGTAACGGTTCTGCTGGACTGAATATTAGTTTTATGGTCATGTACTAATACTTTTAACACCAAAACGCCAACGAACATCCAAATAACAGGCAGGGAGATACTTCTATGTGCGCAGCTGCCTTTCTCTTATTAATTTATATTGACGCAGCAAGCGATAACAGTGATGTTGTGTATTGAAGTACTTAAGCCGTTCCTTGTTCCGCATCTCAGGTCATTGTTTCAAGCTCTTTTTCATGTTCTGGATTTTGTATTTTCATGTTAGCAACGTACCAACGTGTCTTTCTCTCCATCTCTACTACAGGATTCCAGTAATAACTTCAACACGGGGACCTTTCATTACAACCAGTCCAGCATGAACGCGGTAAGTTGATCAGATGTTCAGTCAGAGGGAGGTTCAGATGTTTTTACCTGTAGTGACGTATGATATGTTGATGTGTTCGTAGCCTCCGCGGTCGATGGCTGGTTATCCTCACTCTCCGTTACCGGGAAACCCCACGCCCCCCGTGACTCCAGGAAATAGCATGCCACCGTATCTGTCACCAAACCAGGACATAAAGCCCCAGTTTCCTCCTGATATCAAACCCAACATAAACACACTGCCGCCCCCTCCAGGTATGAGCCTCTTCCTGTGATGCTTTATGTCTTGTTTTCCTATCACAAATATTATGTCCTGTAAGGTTCACTGCAAAAACTGATTTTCTTATGTGATGAAAATCATTTCCAAAAACGATGTTGACAGATGACAGATGTTTTGTTTTAAGTAGAAACTGACTTAATTTTTATACATATTTTTCAGAAAACAAGACTTAAGTATTTTCTTCTCCAGTAAATGTATCTTGATTTAAGAATGTTTAGATATTTGTACTAGAAAACAAGACCAACATTTTTGAAAATTTTGTTTTATCATTTAAGATTTTTTTTTTTTTGCAGTGTATATTACAAACAATAACATGATCATGTCAAAGTCTGTCATAATTTTCTAGATTATTTTTCCCACATAGCCACTGTAGTTTAATTTTGCTATAATGTTGCTATAAGCCCTAAATTTGTGAGTAATTCACAAATGAATAGGTTGTTATATTTAAAGTTTAGTTTCAGTAAATGTTTGAAATGGAAATTTTAAGTTATTTGAGAAGAGCTTTTAACATCAGTCTGGACAAATATTATACAATATGCAACATTCATGTTCAGTAATCATTAGCTTGTCATCTGCATCTTGTTTCCTAGGTAACCCTAACGAGGAGCTGCGCCTGATGTTCCCGGTTCGGGACGGTGTGGTTCTGGACTCGTTCAGACTCGAACACAACCTGGCCGTCAGTAATCACATCTTCCACCTGCGGCCCACCGTCCACCAGACGCTCATGTGGAGGTGAGACGACATCACACACACACACATTTCACATTTTTCTAAATTAATACAGTTAAAAAATTCATACAAGTTATGTTTGGGGGAAAATCAATGCAAAAGCTGTTAAATTGTCACCGTGATGAAAAGGCAATCTTAAAAATGTTGCGATTGATAAAATAAAAAGTAACTGTAGTACTGGACTAAACACAACTGTTTTAATTTATTATACTTTTTAAAATTATTTTATTATAATAATAAAATGAAAAATTATTTATTGTAGTTAATTCTAATAAATTGATGAAAAAATCATTTATACCATAAAAAGTAACTGTAATACTGGACTAAACACCAGTTTTTTAATTTATTATAATTGTTTGAATTATTTTATTATAATAATGAAATGAAAAATAATTTATTATAGTTAATTCTAATAAATTGATGATAAAATAATTGATACAATACAAAACCTGTACTGTTTTATTTATTCAAATTTTATTGTATAATAAAAGTAATAATTTATTACATTATTTATATATTTTATTAAAGTATATTTTATATTATTTTATTATTACAGCACTTTATAATTTTAACTTTATAATTAAAAAAAATTATAATTACATTTTTAAAGTGGTTAAGCTGAAATAAACATTCTGGTCATTTGAGAGTCAATATGTATAAAAGGCATAACAAATATTGTATTATCAAACTGAGAGGTCTATGGCAATTTATAAGGACTCTACTATCACATAAACGTATATATACCCACACACATGTATAAACATTCAAACACCCATACAAAGACATCATATTCACATCCGTGTGTGTGTGTGTGTGTGTCAGGTCTGATCTGGAGCTTCAGTTCAAGTGTTATCATCATGAAGACAGACAGATGCACACTAACTGGCCGGCGTCGGTGCAGGTCAGCGTCAACGCCACTCCTCTCACCATCGAACGGGGCGACAACAAGACTTCCCACAAAGCCCTGCACCTGAAGCACGTGTGTCAGCCGGGCCGCAACACCATCCAGATCACAGTGTCGGCCTGCTGTTGTGTGAGTTTACACACACACACTAGGGATGCACCGATATGAAAATTTTGTCCGATACCGATAATTCTTTATATTTAAAAGCCGATAACCGATATATATCGGCCGCTAAATCTAAATCCAGGTTTTTATATAATTTTTGAGAGCCTGATTACAAAAACAAAAGTCTCATCATTAAAATCCACGTCCCAAACATGATGTTCTCATTATCATTTTATGAAGCCGATAAGCCGAGTTGCGCTGGACCTATTGCATTGTATTTTCCCTTTTTGAAGTGATTCAAATCATATTTCAGGCAATTCATAACTATCATGTTGAACAGTGCGCATCTGAAGTGTCTCAGCTGAAGGAAAGAATACATTATTTTTCGTCTTTAAGGCGAGACACGGCAGGCAAAAACGTAGTGTTTTTTTCACTGGTCAGTTTTGAGATTTTTGGATAATTGTCTTGAATAACACGTCTTCTTTCAGACTTGTGGTGAAAAAAAGTCCGAAATACACATTTAGGTCTTTATTTTACTACACTTTGTCTGTTTGCGTCTGTAGATTTCTCATAATTCAACAAAAGTTGGCATTCTTAATCAACATGCTGCTCCACGATCTCTGTCTGCTCCTGTCATCACATGCACCGCTGGAAAGCTCTCTCTCTCCTGTACAATGCTGTCGGATCCAAATATGGTCATTTCCTTTTTATCAGCAACCAATCGTGAAAGTAAAAGGGCTGAATGCGCAATCTCATTGGCTGATATAAATCTTTAAAGGGGACCTATTATGCCCCTTTTCACAAGATGTAAAATAAGTCTCTGATGTCCCCAGAGTATGTATGTGAAGTTTTAGCTCAAAATACCCAACAGAATTTTATTTACAGCACGTTTAAATCATCATTTTTTGGGTCTGTGAAAAACGCACTGTTTTAGTGCTTCCCCTTTAATGCTAATGAGCTGCTGGTTCACGGCACAGGGGGCGGAGCCTAAGCAGCCGTGATCAGAGCCAGCACAGGGAAGATGATGATAATAAAACAGACAGTCACAGTAATGGTGTTCATTTCGACCATAAAAATGCCTACAGAGTCAGAGAATATATGCTGTATGGAGTTGGAACAGGTATAGTTTAGTTTAATTACGATTATAACCTATTTGGCATTGCTTGTATACACTATTAATGCAAGCCTGCTGTAGGTCTGACGATCTGAATTGTCTGAATGATGACACAAAATATACTGATGAGTTTAATAAAGTTTACTGTATGTCACACAAAAGATGAAGCATCAGTTTTTCTTCAGAAAATCACTGTTAGAGCTGAGTAAACAGTATAAGAAGTGCATAAATAACTTACATAAATTTCTGTAGAGTTGAGGGAGCATTTTCTTTGAAAACAAAATGAATCCACCTCGTCTTCAGTGGCTGGCAGATTTCAAGAGTAAATAGAGAGAGCTATGTGAATGAATACATCCAGCTACAACACCTTCAACGCTTGGGAGATGCTTCGACGCTTCTCGTGAGTGCATTGCTGCAGCAATGGCTGATGTGTAAACTCGCAGTGAACTCGATCAGGGCGGGTCTAAGTTATAACGGCGGTGTCAGTCAACACTCGGGGGCGGGGCCTGTGGCTTTAGTGATGTCACTAAAGCCACATTCTGAAAACAGGTCGTTTGGAGAGACTGCTTATGATTTATGGGGATTCAAAAAAAAGGAGTGAGTGGATTTTTATCACTGTAGGGTGGTTGTGTACACACACTGCCAACACACATTTATGTCCAAACACCATACAAAAGTGAATTTTGCATAATAGGTCCCCTTTAAAGCCTGTTTTCTCAAAATGACTTTTCTCTCATACTCCCAAGTCCGTAATCTCCACTTCAGTAGCACCTATATACACCAAACCTTCCAGTCTGGTACCTAGTTATATTATGAAGACATTTACAGAGGGATTTGTAAATATATTATTCCTAGCCTGATTTATATAACATTTTATTCCAAAAAACATGGCGAAAATCTTTTTTTCTAAGGCTTTTGACAGTATATTCTGATTTACAGGATAACAAAAGTAGATATCCATAAATCCCTCTGTAATTTTTTTCCCATCTAATATGTGAACACAATGAAAAAATAATTTTTAACCTGGCTTTATCCAATACTCAGATTTCATTTTTTAAAATATATGCAAATTAGCGCATATTTAATTAGATATTGCCTAATTTGCATATTTAAACATTAAATTACAGAAAACTTATAATACATTTTTTTTCTCATCTTAATGTAGGTAATCAACTGGGAAGGTTTCATGGTGATATCTGCTAGTTAAAAATTTTACCCTATTCACCTGTAGTGTCTCACCTTAATATATCGGCCAAATTTTATTATCGGGCCGATAACGATAACATTAAAAATGAACATATATTGGCCGATACCGATATGGTGGCCGGTATATCGTGCATCCCTAACACACACACACACACACACGTCCTGGAGTGCTCGTCAGCTGAGCGTGGTGTGAGTGTTTATCGTCTGTTCTCTCTGCAGTCGCACCTGTTTGTCCTTCAGCTGGTCCACCGGCCGTCGGTTCGATCGGTTCTGCAGGGCTTACTGAGGAAGAGACTCCTCACTGCTGAACACTGCATCACTAAAGGTAACACTAGCGCTTCAGTCTCTCTGTATTTCTGTTGGTCAGGTGCAGTGATCAGTGTTGTGATTACGTGTGTCTTCAGTGAAGAGGAACTTCAGCAGCGTGGCCGTGTCTGTGGCCGGGGCCGGACTGAACGCTGACGATGGGGTGGAGCAAACGGCCATCAAAGTGTCTTTAAAGTGTCCAATCACGTTCCGGCGTATTCAGCTGCCGGCGAGAGGCCATGACTGCAAACATGTGCAGGTCAGGAAGACTTTTAAACAGCTTAAACACCGGCTTTGACATCTAAAGCATGGGCCACAGGGGTATTTATAAAATGTATTTTTAGGGATGTGAAAGTCAACTGTAAATCTGCTCGGGAACTATATTAATTGTGAAAATCACTACATATAAATTTGAATTGAATTTTAAAAGATAAAATTTAAAGGTTGATAAATCCAAAATTAGTCTAAAAGAGGGGAGAAAAAAAGACACAAATACAGTAATTAATGCAACGACGGGATTTTAAATATAAAAAATATGTATATAGAAAAGTAAATTATTTAATTTTGCTACAATTTTGTCTTTATAATATATAAAAAAAATTCTCACGCCGTATAAATTAGTCTTTATATATGAAAATACACTTGTGATTTTTTGTTTTTTTTAAAGAAGTGTCTTCTGCTCACCAAGGCTCCATTTATTTGATAAAAAATACATGAAAAACCATAGTATTTTTACAATTTGTGTGAATGTATAGTAAAGTGTAATGTATTCCTGTGATCAAAGCTGAATTTTCAGCATCATTACTCCAGTCTTCAGAGTCACATGATCCTTCAGAAATCACTCTAATATGATGATTTGCTGCTCAAGAAACATTTATGATTATTATCAATGTTGAAAACAGTTCATATTTTTGTCTCAAACTTCATTCATGTATTTTTTCAGGATTCTTTGATGAATAGAAAGCATTTATTTGAAATATAAATATCTTGTAACATTATAAATGTCTTTACTCTCACTTTTGATTAAGTTACTGCATCCTTGCTGATTAAAATGCATGCTCCACTAATATTTTAGAAACGCGTCTCTCACGGAGGGATCCTCATATTTGAGATCAGAAAGTTTGAAAACCGATGTCTTGTTGTGTTAATGTTGCAGTGCTTTGACCTGGAGTCGTATTTAGAGCTGAACTGTGAGCGCGGCACATGGAGATGTCCGGTGTGCAAGTAAGAACCAGTCAGTCCTGAGATCACATCTGAGATGGTTGAATTGTGCAGATCTGATCTTCTGTTTCTCTTCTTCAGTAAATCCGCTCTGTTAGAAGGTCTGGAGGTGGACCAGTACATGTGGGGGATCTTAAACGCTCTCCAGAAGTAAGTCTGTTACTTTTGGCTTTGTAAGTTTGTGCAGTTTGTAAAAGCCTTGAAACAAACCAACTCGTCTGCTTTTAGATGTCACTGGACTGTAGGGCTGCCCTCCACTAAAGATTTGACTTGTAGTCGTTAATTTAAGCCATTTAGTCGACTAATTGTGCGTTTAGATTAAAAAGCCATAAATCATAATAATGTGCCTTTAATTGCCTATATAAAATACGTATAGCCTAATCAGTGCACAAATTCAAACTTAAAGCTCCGGCAAACGTAATGATTACGAATGTTTAAAAAACAAAACAAGAGGAGACTGTCTAAACATTTGAATAATTTATTGGTAATGTTTTCTGTGTTTTCGGCTGCAGAGATTACAGTAAGTCAACGATGCTGACTCGTTATCTCCGCAGTTGTAGATGCAGAGAATATTTATTTTCCATTGCAATCTGTTCATTCAAATGTAAAAATGTCAAGCTTTATCTAGATAAATGTCTCATGTCTTTGAGGCAAGTGTACGCTGAGTTTCGGTTCATTTATTTGATGCGCTGAAGTTCAAGACCGCATCGACAGAAAGCACCATTATTTTACAAAAGCACAACGTTTTGTTGTTATTGTGAGTTTACAAAAATAAAAGTAGACCCTTTACAGTTTGCATTACTCTTTATGACCAAAAATGACGGGGAATTTTAAGTTAAATGCAAGTGATTGCGCCGGCGCCTGTATAAGTTATGCAGTAAACACGCTGTCCACACAAACACTTGGATATACACCTAATAATAGCGCACATTTGTCTAGATTAACATTAGAGCGAGCGACTTCTGCTTCTACTTGCATGTTTCAAGTGATAAGCCATATTTGAGGTCGAGGAATGAAAGGCGAATGTTTGGACGATCTGTCGTTTACAGTATGCATGATTTCACCACTCGTTTTCAAGTTTAAAACTAAACGACTAATACAATTTTGGTCGACTAAGCCTCTTCTAGTCGGCTAACGGTTAATTGACTATTAGGGGGCAGTGCTACTAGACTGATCCTCTTTCAGCTCAGAGTTCAAGAAGGTCATGATAGACCCGTCGTGCAACTAAATAGTCACACTTGTATTGTTCGCGGTCAAAAATAATTGCATTGGAAATTAATGGGAAATTATTTTCCTCTAGTGGAAGCGTTTGGTACTGCGGCCAAACACAATCTCACTGACAGCTTTTTTTTTTTTTTTTGATCAACCTCAAATTAGATTTTATTTTGATTTTTCAGTTTTAGAGTGAAATGTGTTTTTATATTTCATATAAAATGAAAATATTTTTACTTTTGTGCATTTTTCATAATAATAAATGTAAATTTCACTTTTTAAAACTTCAGCAATAATCTGTCAAGTGTCTTCTCTAAAAAGAGACCAAGTTTCAGTCTGTGCTACAAAACATTTTAAGTTGGAAATTTCATTTTCAGGTCAATGCTCAAAAAGTGATTAAATGGACTATAACTACTGCATAAATATAATTTAGTACCGTAAACCTTACGGTTAGTGGACTATTAGGGGTCAGCGCTACTAGACTGATCACTGATCCTCTTTCAGCTCAGAGTTCGAGGAGGTCATGATAGACCCGTCGTGCAGCTGGAGGCCGATCCAGATCAAATCTGAGCTGCACATAAAAGAAGATCCGGACGGGCCGATGTCCAAGCGCTTCAAAATCACCAGTCCCAGTCAGACGGTGCTGCCCAACGTGACGGACATGATCGCTCAGCTCGGCCCGGGAGCGTCTCCATATCCCAACCAGAACCAGCAGAGCAACAGCACTAACCAGTTCAACAGCCCAGGTGCATCCCACTGAATTACCCACAAGTCACCTTTATTGATATAGCGCTTTTTACAACACAGATTGTTTCAAAGCAGCTTTACAGAGTTAATAATGCAACAAAGTTTGTTTCCAGATGAAAATAGCATCACAGTTTAGCTTAAATAAACTGAGTGATGGTTGTAACTATATTTGTAATGTATGTTTTAGTTTCAGATTCACTTATTAAAGACATGCACTGACTGGCTGTTGTCGCATTTATTTCTGCTGCGTGATACTCTATTAAATTAATCCTTATCGAGTAAAAAATGTCCAGAGCTTATCATTAAGTTTTATCGTGATCTCGATATGGTTTTGTCTGTCGTCCGGCTATGTTGCTCTATGTCACCTCTGTGATTGGTTTTACCAGGCAACAGTTACCAGGGCCACAGTAAGTTTGGTGACTATCCCCATGGCAACCCTGCAGCATCATCAGTTAGTGAGTTCATCCAGGGGTCGCAGCTGTCACGCCCCCCCGCTGGCCTGGCACACACACTACACGACACGGTGAGTCTCAGTGACCTTTAACTAAGGACCGTCTGATTGATGTAAAATTACCAATCAGTAAGAGTGAGTGAGTGAGTGTTTGTGAGTGAGTGAGTGAGTGTTTGTGAGTGAGTGAGTGAGTGAGTGAGTGTTTGTGAGTGTTTGTGAGTGAGTGAGTGAGTGAGTGAGTGAGTGAGTGAGTGAGTGTGCGAGTGAGTGCGTGTGTGTGTGTGTCAGTGTTGTTTTTGGCAGGCCTTTTAGTTTTAGTCTTAGTCTTTTGGACGAAAATGCTTTTTAGTTTTAGTCACATTTTAGTCACTTATAAACTTGATAGTTTTAGTCACGTTTTAGTCGACGAAAACACAAAAAGGTTTTAGTCAAGTTTTAGTCAATTTTAGTAAAAAATAAATGAATTAGTCTTTAACGAATTAATTTAGATTAAAAAGTATTGGAAATGGACTTAGGTTTGACAGGTTGTAGCAAGTGTTGCAATTCATAAAACAACAGTTAACCTTAAAACCTTTGCATAATAAACTAGACCAGGGTTCACCAATCTCGGTCCTGGAGGGCCGCTGTCCCTGCAGAGTTTAGCTCCAACCAGCTCCAACACACCTGTTTGAAAGTTTCTAGTATGCCTAATGAGACCTTGATTAGCTGGTTCAGGTGTGTTTAATTGGTGAACCCTGAGCTAGACTTTCTCATTGATGGAGATGCAGTGCTGCCAAGCTGTACTTCATTGTCGCATTGGGCAGAAACCTTTTATCCCCATATTTCAAGTTATATTTTTTCCATGAATTGATGCTCTTCTAAAATTTCAGCACATTGGCTATTTTCACCAGTAATCACAGTAATAAAGGAATGGTTTAAAGTTTAAACAGCAAAAAACTTTGAGCTACTACAACATTACACACAGATTAAGTGGTAACAGTGGAATCACTGTTTTACTCCAAAAAAGCCAGGAATAAAAACATTCTTACTTTGGCAATTGTGTCTTTATTTGAGAAATTGCTAAAGTGCAATGAACAACGTGCCCAAAATATAAGCTAGTGAGGAACACATACTTATGCTGTACATACAACTTGTGCTTCAACTTATCTGCCAGTGCAACAACAAGATGCATATTATTTGTAAACACAAACATCATACAACCCTGTCTATCTTTAACTTGTGCAAAGTGCAAAGTTGCAAACATTCTGAAACAAAATAATAAAATAAATAAATAATAGGTGCATTGAGCATAGGTTGTTAGGAATGCATACTTGAATTTAAAGTATGAAATAAACATGACACTTGAATTGTGGTAGTATTCTTCCCGCCTAGTTTGTGGCCACATTTACCGTCGTCTCCCAATACTATGCATTCTGTTTTTCTTTCTGATGGATTATACTGAAAGTATGTCCATAAATCATCTCGTCGTTTCCGACCACCAAGCCCGTTTATTGGCGTCGTCGCCATGGTCCTTCGAAGACGTGTGGCGAGTGACTAGCCGTAGTTGTGTTGTTGTTGTGTGGAATCTGGTGCGCGGCAGCCGGGTGGTGGGCGTACCCAAAACAAGGATAGGAAGCGGCAGCATTGCTGATACTTTTTTAGCTCAAAACAGACAGATTTCACGCAAAATAGGCAGAAATGACATGCATTGTGAACGTCAGACTTATAATCATTTTCGTTCCATCTCGTCTCGTCAACGAAAACTCGAAAACGTCTCGTCATGTTTTAGTCACCTTAGAGCCATTTTTAGCTAGTCGTCGCGTTAAAAAAAAGGTGCGTCAACGAAATAATTTTGTTATCGTCATCGTTGACGAAAACAACGTTGGTGTGAGTGTGTGTGAGTGAGTGTGAGTGTGTGTGCGAGTGAGTGTTTGAGTGTGTGTTTGAGTGTGAGTGTGTGTGTGAGTGAGTGTGTGTGAATGAGTGAGTGTGTGAGCGAGTGAGTGATTGTGTGAGTGTGTGTGAGCGAGTGAGTGTGAGCGAGTGAGTGAGAGTGTGTGTGTGTGTGTGAGTGAGTGAGTGAGTGTGTGTGTGTGAGCGACTGTGTGAGTGTGTGTGTGAGTGAGTGTGTGTGTGTGTGAGTGAGTGTGTGTGTGAGCGAGTGTGTGAGTGTGTGTGAGCGAGTGAGTGTGTGTGTGTGAGTGAGTGTGCGTGTGAGCGAGTGAGTGTTTGAGTGTGCGAGTGAGTGAGTGTGTGTGTGAGTGAGTGTGTGTGAGTGAGTGAGCGAGCGAGTGAGTTTTTGAGTGTGTGAGTGAGTGTGCGTGTGAGCGAGTGAGTGTTCGAGTGAGTGAGTGTGTGTGTGAGAGTGAGTGTGTGTGAGAGTGAGTGTGTGTGAGAGTGAGTGAGTGTGAGCGAGTGAGTGAGCGAGTGTGTGTGAGAGTGAGTGAGTGAGTGTGTGAGAGTGAGTGTGAGCGAGTGAGTTTTTGAGTGTGTGTGAGAGTGAGTGAGTGTTCGAGTGAGTGAGTGTTCGAGTGAGTGAGTGTGTGAGTGAGTGTGTGTGTGTGTGAGTGAGTGTGTGTGAGAGTGAGTGTGTGTGAGAGTGAGTGCGAGCGAGTGAGTGAGTGAGTGTGTGTGTGTGTGTGTGTGTGAGTGTGTGAGTGAGTGTGCGTGTGACCGAGTGAGTGTGTGAGTGAGTGTGCGTGTGACCGAGTGAGTGTGTGAGTGAGTGTGTGTGTGTGTGTGTGTGTGTGTGTGTGTGTGTGTGTGAGTGTGTGAGTGAGTGTGCGTGTGACCGAGTGAGTGTGTGAGTGAGTGTGTGTGTGTGTGTGTGTGTGTGTGTGTGTGTGTGCGAGTGAGTGAGTGTGTGTGTGAGTGAGTGTGTGTGTGTGAGTGAGTGAGCGAGCGAGTGAGTTTTTGAGTGTGTGAGTGAGTGTGCGTGTGAGCGAGTGAGTGTTCGAGTGAGTGAGTGTGTGTGTGAGAGTGAGTGTGTGTGAGAGTGAGTGTGTGTGAGTGTGAGCGAGTGAGTGAGCGAGTGTGTGTGAGAGTGAGTGAGTGAGTGTGTGAGAGTGAGTGTGAGCGAGTGAGTTTTTGAGTGTGTGTGAGAGTGAGTGAGTGTTCGAGTGAGTGAGTGTGTGAGTGAGTGAGTGTGTGAGTGAGTGTGTGTGTGTGTGAGTGAGTGTGTGTGAGAGTGAGTGTGTGTGAGAGTGAGTGCGAGCGAGTGAGTGAGTGAGTGTGTGTGTGTGTGTGTGTGTGTGAGTGAGTGTGCGTGTGACCGAGTGAGTGTGTGAGTGAGTGTGTGTGTGTGTGTGTGTGTGTGAGTGTGTGAGTGAGTGTGCGTGTGACCGTGTGAGTGTTCGAGTGAGTTTTTGAGTGAGTGAGTTTTTGAGTGAGTGAGTGTGAGTGTGTGAGTGAGTGTGCGTGTGAGCGAGTGAGTGAGTGTGTGAGAGTGTGTGACTGAGTGAGTGTGCGTGCGTGTTAGGTTTATAACCTAAGTGAAGCATTGACAGTACTGACATGTTGTGCATCCTTAATTTATTCATGTATATTTTCTGATTTGTTCTTCACAGACGCCTCACCCCCTAAACACAGTTCAATCCCACAATCCCCTGCAGCACAGTATGCGTGGGCCGCCCAGCACTCAGCGGTTACATCACAACGCCCCGCCCCTCCCCTGCAGGCCGACACCCACCCAGCAGAGCTCCGCCCCCAGCAGACACATGACCACAGAGATGACCTTTAACCCCTCGCCGGGTAACATGGAGGGTCAGAGCAGCGCAGACGTACGCGAGGCGTCTTTAGATGTGAGTTCAGTCTGACTCGTGACACTTTTTTTTATTTTATTTTTTTTTATTACAGGAAAACATACAGAAATTTTACAAAATACACATTGACCAAAACAAAACTAAAACAAACACAGAAACAACAACAATATAAGAAGAGACGGGAAAAAAAAAAAAGGTATTTTATGATTAATACGGCTATCTGTGCACATCCCCGGGTGAAGGACGTGCGAGTCGTGACACTTTTGATCACCTGGTTTTCCGTGATATTAACCCGTGATATTGCTGTGATTGTTTTTCCTCCTTCAGCTGCTGCCAGACCTGATGAATCCCGATGATCTTCTGTCATACCTGGATCCTCCTGAGCTTCCCAACAGCAGCAGCGACGACCTGCTGTCTCTCTTCGAGAACAACTGAGACCGACACACCCTCGACTAGCAGCTCCTCCATACTTGACGAACACAAATGCACTTACCGTCGTTTCCTCTTCCTGTACAGATTTTAAAACCAGCGTGAACAGACGCGACAGCAGAGGTTGTGCTACACACAATCATTCATCAGTTTCAGTTCTTAACATTCGCTTACTACAGTAAAATACTTATAGAGCATTTAGTTATCTTAGTTAAGTTTAATTTCAACGTTCGCTAATACATTATGAACCCTCTGATGCTCTTCGGTCAATTTTGAATAAAATATTTTTACTTTTTTTTCGTCATCAGAATAGTACGAAACTTGGAAAAGGTTTTGCTGTGTGAACACAAAAAAATTGTTTGAAAATGTTAAATGGTCCCCAAAAAAAAAAAAAAAAGTAAATTGTTCGCTGTCGAAAATGAGTGCATTGGAAATGAATGGGAAAAGAATTTCCTCTAGTGGAAGCGTTTGGTAGTGCGGCCACACACAATCTCACCGAAAGCCTCAAATTAGGAACACAACTTGTTTAGATTTATGGCTTTGATTTTCTCACAGTTTTAGAGTAAAATGTGTCTGTTATATTGCATATAAAAAATCTAAATATTATTTTTGTGCATTTTTCATAACAATAAACGTAAAATTCTATAACTTTTTTTAAGCTCACTTTTTAAAGCTCGTGTCACTTCAGCAATAATCTGCCAAGTGTCTTCTCTAAAAAGAGACCAAGTTTCAGTCTGCGCTACACAACATTCAAGATTTATGAAAGTTTAAGTTGGAAATTTCATTTTTATTTTAGGCCTATGCTCAAAAAATGGATTATAACTACTGCATAAATATAATTTAGTACCATTAAATCCCCTTTTTTGAAAATACAAAATATTAAATAACATTATAAAACTAAAACATAGTGCATTCATTTCATTTAAATAAATACATTTTAAAAATCTGCCATTTTTGACCGCCACGCAACAGAGGGTTGTTAAAATCATTTAACTAACATTAACAAAGATTAATAAATGCTGTAACAAAAGTGTTGCTTATTAACTAATGTTAACTAACAGAACCTTATTGTAAAGCCTTATTTTTATCAGTCAATTACAAAGCATTTCCATTATCATAAAGTTAGCGCAACCTCTGCACGTCCAAGGAAAGTGGAGCTGAAATGAACTTTTCGGCTGAATTCAGTCTTTTTTACCACACGAGAGTGAAATATATGAACAAGCGTTTTTTCTACTGGCTTTGATTTTGATATGAAGAAGCAGACCAACATCCGTCCACTGTCGTTCTGTATCCTCAGTTTCTGTTTTAGTTTCAGCAGATTCTCAAATATTCACGCTAACATCTCAAAGCTCTTATTCAAAACTATCCGGAAACGTAAAGGGAAAAAAGGAAATTGAGCTCATGTCGATTTACTTGCATAAAGAACAGAAACACACTCAAGTCGTTCCATGCATTTATCCGTCTAGTTCACTACTGTTCATAATGCAGTTGTATTATTTTCATGTAAATATTTGTGAATACATTTGTAAGGTCTTTTGTATTAGTTGGTCATCCATTTTTCTTCTGCCACCGTATGTCTATGAATATTCATTGCAAGAGCGAGGGAAAGACGCGGGCTGTGTTCAGAATGCAATACTGTACTATAATGCATACTAATGTATAGACTGGCATTGAAATATACTGTACACTACTGTTCAAAAGTTTGAGGTCGGTGTGACTTTTTGATGTTTAGGAAGTCTCTTACGCTGCATTTATTTGATCTAAAATACAGTAAAATAGTAAAATATTATTACAATTCAAAATAACTGTTTTCTATATGAATATATTGTAAAATATAATTTATTCCTGTGATCAAAGCTGAATGTTCAGCATCATTACTCCAGTCTTCAGTGTCACATGATCCTTCAGAAATCACTCTTAATATCAGTATTGGCTGCTCAAGAAACATTTATGATTACTATCAAACTGTGTTGCTTCATATTTTGGGGGAATATTAAACATGTAATATTAATATTATGTAATATTTATACTTAAGATTGATTGAGCCACACAAAATATTAATTTCTTTCAAAACAATTTTTATTGACCTCAAACTTTTAAACAGTGGTGTATATACATATATAATGTATGTATATGTAATGACTGGAATACCATATTGGACCAGAAAGAAACCACCCTGTAATCGCCACAAACACCCTGACATATAATCGTAACTAGTTTGGTTCAAATACACTTTCATTCACGAAAACCAATGGTGTGTAAAGCTGTTAGAAGCTCAGTTTATTGTAATACAGACTTCCATGTTAATATGAGAAATATTGTTAATATGTACAAGCAAATATAACAGCCTTATGTGAAATAAATCTATACACGTTTGTAGAAAGGGCAGCTGTATGTAAAAGCTATAACAGCCATTCGAAATTGGTTTAAAATGTTGAATATTTTATTATTTTTTTTGTTTTGGTAAATTATTTTTTATTATTTGTCTTGTTCTGATGATTGCATCACATGGCTAAAAAAAATTATACACATGCAATGATTTTTTTTTAATGAATTTGAATATGCAACACAAGTCTTCCATTTTTTATGAAAGAGACGGGTGATTTTAATATCTGATTTTAAACCGTTTTTATCTGTGAAATCATTACATTTAAATATTAAACATCAGGTTTTCCCCGTGAAGATTAATGTTTGCGATCACGGCTGTTGTTCTCTCAGAAATAAAGCCTTGCGTTGTGATTTCTTTGCTCTGATTGTAGTTAAATGGCGTGAGCAGCAGAAAAAGATGCTTTCTTCAAACAGTCCAAAGCTCAATAAACTCATCTGTAATATTTTGACTCAATGTTTATTGTGTTAGTAAGCTGAATTATTGATTCTGTGAGTTCATGAACTGCTTTCGGGGATAAACATTTGAAATCTGTATGGAAAAGGAGACGGCATGACTGAACATATCATTTATCACTTACAGTAGATCTTTAAAATACATTTTTAATCGTTCAGGGTATGATGTTACAGTCACCTTCGACCTTTATGTCATTGTGCATTGATGGCAATATTCGATAGAACAAAAAAAAAGTTTAATAGTGATTCAATATTTTAAGTTTTGATTTGACCAGCCATTTATTCTGTCTTTGATTTGAATAATTAGCGTATATGTACTCATACTTATATTAATAACATAGTATTTTAATTAACATGTTATTCACATATTAATTCACATGTTATCTATGTTTTAGAAATCACCATGTAACGTGCGCGCACACGCCACGCTTTTAAACGCTTCCGCGTGACTCTTCCTTCCTGTGACAATATGAACTTTGCTGACGATAGAACCAAAAGCATAATCTTAAGTTAAAATATATATATATATATATTATTTAATAGTGATTCAATATTTTACTTTTGATTTGATTTTACCAAAGGCCCTTATTCTATAGTCTGATTTTACTAAGTAACTTATATTTACTAATACTTATATTAATCACATAGTATATGAATTAACATGTATTTTTTTATTATGATTTATGTTTCAAGAATCCCCATGTGACGTGCGCGCACACGCCACGCTTTTAAAAGCTTCCGTGTGACTCTTCCGCTCTTCTTCCTGTGTGTCTGTAACTCGGCGGAGTCGGTAGCCGGAATCAGCATGTTAATCATCAGTAACAGGATTAAATTATGCTCGCTGGCCTTCACCGCGGCGCGCATGTACGCCACCGGAGCTCAAGCCAACAACAACCCGGTGGTGTTCTTCGACATCGCGGCGGATAACGAACCGCTCGGTCGAGTCACCTTCGAGGTGAGCGAGCACGAGAGAGGTTACAAACTCTACTATGGAGAAGGCTTGGCTCATGAATATTAATGACGCAGCCCGACGTTCGTCAAGTTAAGTTCGTCTGATTGGCTGAATGGAACGCTTGACACTACAGTTGGCGAATCAGCGAATTCTTCGAGGGTTTTTTGGATGTTAATTTGAATGCGTGACTGGACGCTCCGCAAAAGTGTATAAAGTAACGGCATTTCGAATTAATTAATATTTATTAGCGTTGCCTTCTCCATAGTAGTAACCTGCAAAATTCTTAACTTTATAATACTTAAACGCATAACATATTTCTGAAAAGTTTTGGATATCACAAATGTTTTGTTTTTTTATTAAACATTAATTTTTCAGTCTAATATTTAAATGTTCAACACATGTAGCTAGTTCCTATGCGCATTTATTTTGCAGTGTGGTTATTTTAATTGACCTCGTTCTTCATTGACCTTTAACTCTCTATCTCTGAACTTTAGCTGAATTCAGATGTTGTGCCCAAAACAGCAGGTAAAGCCCTTGAAAACAGCTTATATTCGTTATTTCTCTCACACAGGTGCCATGTTTGATCTTTTGTGTGTTTCACAGAGAATTTCCGAGCTCTCTGCACTGGTGAACATGGCTTCGGATACAAGGGCTCCATCTTCCACAGGGTGATCCCACAGTTCATGTGTCAGGTAACATGATCCTCCTCCTCATCATCATCATCATCATCATCATCATCATTACTGGAAGAAGAACAAGATCACACACGCTTTCATGAGCTGATTATGATCAAACCCGCCGGCGCTTCTGGGTTTGGCTTTCACTTGAAGCTTAACGGGATAGTTCACCCAAAAATCATCATCATTTACACACCCTTGTGTTTTTCCAAAACTATATGAGTTTCTTTCTTCTGCTGAACACAAAAGAAAATATTGTGAAGAATATCAGTAACCAAACAGTTGATGGCACCCATTGCCTTCCATAGTATTGTTTTTCCTAGTATGGAAGCCAATGGGTGTCAACTGTTTGGTTACTGATATTCTTCACAATATCTTCTTTTGTGTTCAACAGAAAGAAACTCCTACAGGTTTGGAAAGACACAAGGGTGTGTAAATGATGACAAAGTTTCATTTTTGTGTAAACCATCCCTTTAAATTGTGATTTTTACAAAGCCTTTTAATAACCACTGAATAAAACACTTCCTCACAGAAGAACCGCATTAATCCTGCATAATTAATTCTGCATCTGATGATGATTTTGTTTTGTATACTCATTTTAAGCCTCAAATGCTTTTTGCATGTATCATGTATTTAAACATGTGTTTACATGTATTTTTACACTAGTGTGTTTCTCTCAGGGAGGAGATTTTACCAACCACAACGGAACCGGAGGAAAATCCATCTATGGTCCGAGATTTCCGGACGAGAACTTCAAACTGAAACACACCGGACCAGGTAAAACACACCTGTCTTTGCTCAATAGACGCGTCTTCCACTCTTTAGTCTGTGAAGGTTTTCACTGATTCTCATCATGATTGTTTGGGTCACTGCGATCATTCAGGTTCTCTGCAGGAACAGGTAAACGCCTCTAGATGGCGCTGCAATTACTGTTAGTGTTAACTAAAACTAAATTAAAAAAATAGTTTTAGTTAACTAAAATAAAATATTAAATGAAAAAAATTCAACAACTTAAGTTGAAGTCAAAATTCTTAAATTGCTAAAATCAAAGCTAAATGGAAATATATAAAAATGACAAAATCAAATAATAATATTACTAAACCTTAAGCTAAAATTAAAATGAAAATATACAAATAAAAGCAAAATATCAAAATACTATAATAAAATATAAATAAACCCTGATATCAATCTGAAAGAGAAAAAGAGCAGATTGTCAAAACTAACTTATTTTTAAGCAAAAATCATGTGATGCAGTGATATAGAAATTTTATTCAATACTTATTTTTTTTATTTATAACATGTTAATATTTCAAATCTACACGGGTTAGTAATGTTTTTAAGATTTTTTTATTTCATTCCTTTTTTATTAATTTTCAACTATTACACTTTATTGTACTTATTTTGTCTTTTTTTTATTGCTTTTAATTGTTTTTGTCTTTTTGTTAAATGTTTATTTTGCCTGACAAGTAATAACTATTTATTTACTTATTGATTTGTTATTGTGTGTGTAAAAAAATAAAAAATAATAAAAAAATATTTGTGTGTGTGTAAACATGCATTTAAATCAGCAGCTGTCTATATATCTGTGTCGTCAAGCACATGTCAGTTAACCACTAGTTATGACTCATGAAGTTCTTCCGTGTGTATGTGTGTGTGTGTGTGTGTGTGTGTGTGTGTGTGTCCAGGTATTCTGTCCATGGCCAACGCTGGACCAAACACAAACGGATCCCAGTTCTTCATCTGCACAATCAAAACGGAGTGGTACGAGAAGATCCTCTTCCGTTTCATGTGTCCGTGAATGAGTGAATGCGATGTTGAGAGTGTGTGTTGTGTGTTCTCCAGGCTGGACGGAAAGCACGTGGTGTTCGGCAGCATTAAAGAAGGGCTGGACGTGGTGAGGAAGGTGGAGGAGCTGGGATCTCGATCGGGAAGAACCGCCAAGAGAATCAGCATCAGTGACTGTGGAGAACTCAAGTAGATTCACTGAGTCATTTCACTGAGTCGGTTCACTGAGTCAGTTCACTGAGTCATTTTCTACTGTCCTGCCGCAGATTCGTCGACTTCTAAATGTTCAGAAGGCGCCAAAAGCTCCATAATGTGAAATCTAGACACTTTTGTGTTAAAGGAATAGTCTTTATTTACTCTCTGGAACACAAAAGGAGAATTTAAAATAAAACAACTCTTTATAGTGGCCAGAAAGGTCATAAAACAGCACAAAAGCACCATATTAGCCCATACATCTTCTGCAGTTTCACAATGAACAAGACAAAGATTCTCCTTTTGAATTCCAGGTTAAAAAACACATCATACAGGTTTGAAATGATATTAGGGTGTGTAAATAATGTCATAATTATCATTTTTGGGAGCATTATTCCTTTAAAGTGGTATCCACTGTGAATTAAGTCATTCTCAGATAATATTGGTGTTTAATCTGGACTGAAAACACGTCACATCTGATGACCTCTTGTTCTCATGCATTAGGTTATGAATTGTGGCCAGTGTGCTGCAGTATTGAGTTTGGAGTAATAAAGCCAAGAGCAATAAGAAATGATGTTTTAGTCGTTTATTTGATCTCGTTTAAGGCACATGTCTGTGTTTCACAGGTTATTAACACACACTTCACAGTCTGATTTACAGTCATTCATGTAAATGTAGTTCAGAACAACTTCTGCATCAATAAGCCGATGTCATTCAGGTGAACTGGAACTGCAAGCTTTTGCTTAACTGAGGATTCTGGGACTAAACATTTAACCATTTCATCCACTAAACAGACGCACCTCAGTCTTAAAAGTAACTTGACTCTGGATTATAAGTGAACAAACCCATTTAAACAGCAGCTCTTAAATATCAGTTCAGACCCTGACACTTTTTTTGATTGACAGGTGTGTGTTTGTGCTTGTTTCTTTACACATGAAGCGCTCAAATGCTTAAGGCCACTGCATATGTAAAAGTATATTTCACATAAAAACGAGTGTCACATTGTTTAATTAAACCTATTAATACTGTTAATGTGTTTCTGATCTCTATTGCCATCACTATTATTTTTCCCCAAATACACAAAAAAAGTTGTAGAAAAACAGGCACTTGATACGCATCCTAAAATCACACAATATGTTCTTCAGTGACTCGTGAAATGTTAAAAATAAGAGCTATAAAAAGTTCATTAAAGATCAACACAAACAACATCATCAAAAGCCTCTTGGACAGAATCTCACACGTGATAATAACGTCTAAATGAGGATATTAGATGCATTAATGCACTGAATATGTGAAAGCCGATCCTATTCGGCAGTATATTTGCATAACCTTATTATATATGTGGGAATATAGTGGAAATGCAAATCATATTAGTAGTTTTCAGTTATTGCAATATCTCGATTTGAATATGGGGTGGAATTTAAAAAAAAAAAAAAAAAAAACTAAAAAATACCCCAGGTGTTTTTTTTTCTTAACAAAAAGTTTATTCACAGCACTATTATTTTAATTAATAATTTGTAGGTTTTTCCCGTCACTTTCTATCCTGCTAGTTTTTTGATTTAACAAAAATCCACTTCCTTGATGACGTCACCCAACAGGAAGTGACATCATTTTGGAGCAGCACAAACATCAGTAAGTATATCATGAGTTGATTCGGTGATGTTTTGTGCTGCAGCTCTTTATGAACATCACGCTCATCTTGTCATTGTGTGAATATTCAGTATTTGTTTTTAAAAAGCAACAGAATTAAAGGGGTTGTGGAGGACAGGAATGAGCGCCTGATCGAGGGTGATGACACATTTCCATTCGGCCATTAGCTGATACTGATGTCCTGCCTGTAAATTATTGCCCTGAAATGTGTTATTAAAACCACCAAAGAAATATTTCACATGTGAATCACAGCAAACATATCAAATAACAGGTACTTGCACCATTAACACTATTCAGAGTGATATTATATATATATACAGTAGTCAAGATTTGAAGTGGATCAAAACCTTTCATCAGTTATACATGAATTTTGAACAATACCTGTTCTTGTCTTGATCCTCTTCAAATGTTGACTACTGTATATATATATATATATCTCACAGCACATAAAATGAGAGTTGTGGGTCAGTTTGTTTTTATTTTGTTTTGTTTTTTCAGAATTTTGTGTTTAAGTGTTGTGGTGAGTTTTAATTGTGGTGCACCATTTACTTTAACAACCACAGATTTATTGTTAAAAATATATATTTTCTGTGGAAATCAACATATTGCATAAATGCTGCTGACACATTTCAGTTGCATTTACTCAGAGTTCTGCTTTAAATCAGTCATGAATCAGTGTTTATTGTCCAGCTAAAGTGGAGCAGATTGCGTGGAGCATGAGGTGAATGAGGGTGTATCTGGGCGTCTTTAGGGTGCCGGGGGTCAGAGGTCACTGAACTCGACGACAGTAGTATCCGAGCTTCTTACACTTCTCACAGAGATGCTGAGGATGTTCTTTGCTCTGGTCCGATACGTCCAGGCCGTCGGGTTTCTCCAGAGGACGCTGCAAACACAGGAAAGATTTTAAATCCTAGATCCCTAGAAGAGCACCTGTTCTGCTTATCCATGTTCATCTCTCTTGAGTGTGTAATGTTGGTGTTTGAGCAAGAAAAATGTTTCAGAGTCCCTCCACCCTTCAGTGTTTCTGAACTCCTGAAACGCCTCCACTGTAGTCTTGAGTTTCTTCCGGGAACACGTCACAATATTCCTCATTATAATAATTCATACACAGAATAAAGGGGCGGGGCCTGGTTGAGTTAATTAGTAGTGTGTTAAACTGGCGGCTATGGTAAGGGGTGGGACATTTCCCAAACACACTCGAAGCGCTCGACCAATCACAACACACTGCTCCAGTCGACCAATCAGAGCACAGTGTGCTTTTCAGAAGGAGGGGCTTCATAGAGACAGGAAGTAAACAGAGCGTTACTGACAGACTGGGAAGAGAGGAGCCGCAACAATGGAGAATATGAGGAGAATAATCAACATTCAAGCTGGAAAACCTGTTCTAGTAGACTCAAAACCAAGCCTTTGTAAATGGGCATAACTGTTTCAAATATTTCCTCATTTTAAAAGGCCAAAAAGCAGCCATAATGTCTACATAAAAGCATAAATCTTAATAGCAACATTTACAATACAGAAGAACATCTGGTGAACATTACAAAGGAAAAAGGGACATCAGGAGCGTTAAGGAGAGCAGATCCGACTCGATGCTCTTCATCAAGTGTTTTCTACCCGGTTCATAACTTCATAACCTGCCAAACACACTGCAAAGTCCCTCATGAAAGCTTCATCTTGAGCCAAAAGACCTCTATTACATCAGTGTCTCCAGTTTCTGAAGTCCTGATTAATAACGAACAGATGCTCGCCAACTTTTTACAGTTTCAAGTCCGTTTAGATGAATTTGTACAAATGCTTCAATAAAGAAACTCCAGAAAGTTTGCAAACATTCGCTGAGTTCCTGAGCCGTAAGCTGTAATGCAGTTGTGTTTATATGGACCAGACGGAAAACTAAACACAGAAATTAACATCTTAATCAGTCTCTTTGTCTTGTTTTCTAGTTTTAAAAAAACATCCATAAAACGAGAAACATTTACTTGGAAAGTCAGATTGCATAAGGTGAATCTGTTTATTTTTTTACCCAATTTTTACCCAAAGTTTTGTTAGACTCACACTTAATTTAGCAATGGGGTAAACTGTCACAGAGTCAGCCACACGTAACAGCCCCAATTATCACCCAATCACCAGAAGTGCGAGTTCCACACCATCCGTCCAGTTCCTCGGATATATCACCAACCAACGAGGTATCCAAATGGACCAGAGGAAGGTGGACACCATTCACAACTGGCCCCAACATGTCACTATAAAGGAACTCCAACACTTTCTAGGCTTTGCCAACTTTTATCAAAGGTTCATCCAGAATTACAGTCTCCATGGAGACACTGGCTGGAGGAGCTCACCGCCATTTTGAGTTAATCACAGATTACCAGAACCTAGAATATCTCAGAGAAGCCCAGCGACTCAACCCAAGACTCTCCATTTGGGCTCTGTTCTTCACACGGTTCGACCGTGACCTACCGACTGTACCATCCTGAACCTGAATCCACACCTCCAGAACCTGTTCTCCCTCCAGCCATGGTAGTCTGTCCTATCCAATGGTCCCTCGACAGTCAACTCCTTCAAGTCACCTGCAACAAACCTGCTCCACCGGAAGGTCCTGAGGGATAGTTATATGTACCATCCGTCTGTCCCTCATGGACTCAGCACACACCTCTCCGGGCTCTGGACACCCAGCGAACCCTCTCGCTCCTACAAGATCGCTACTGGTGGCCCAGGATATCTCCCAGTACATCAAGGGGTGCTCAGTCTGTGCCATCACCAACACAGAGGAAGCTACCCGAGGGAAGTTGGTACTTTTGCCGATACCCAGACGCCCCTGGTCCCATGTAGGCATTGATTTCATGACCGACCTCCCTCCGTCCAACCATCACACTTGTGTATTCGTTGTCGTAGACCAGTTATCGAAAAACCTGCAAACTCATTCCCATCAAGGGCCTGCCCACCGCTTTCAAAGCCGCAGAACTACTATTCCAACAAGTATTCCGTCATTATGGCCTACCAGAAGACATCATATCAGACCCAGTTTATCTCCCAGGTGAGGCAGGCCTTCTTCAAACTCCACCACTCTGCTTAATAAACACTGTTTGCACCTTAACACCTACATGTCTGTCTCCTTCTGTGTTGTGACATTAACATTAGACTTTTGGTTAAATCTTGTTTGATTTAGCTAAAGTATCTTAAAGGATGTTTAGATATTGCAACCTGATGGCAGAAATGCTGTTTTCAGTCTAAAGTGAGCGTCTGTTCACCTGTTTGTGAGGATAGACGTTGATGTGGCATTTGATGCACTCCTGACCCATGTTCGCCCACGAGTTCCCACTCATCCATTTCCTCTTGCATTTGGGACACTTGTACTCTCCGAAACACCTCTTCTTACCCTGATACGGCGTCAGACCCTCTCCTTTAGGGCGAGCCTGGTAACAAAACAATCTTTAGTCCATCAGTAGATGCAGAGGCGACTCAACTAAAAATGAATGACTGAATCACACACTGAACATATTTCAGTACAATATATATTATTGTTCAAAAGTTGTCAGTGAGAAATTAATACTTTTATTCATCAAGGATGCATTAAACTGATCAAAAGAGACAGTAAAGACATTTATAATGTTACAAAAGCATTTCAAATAAATGCTGTTGTTTTGAACTTTCTATTCAGTAAAGAATCCTGAAAAATAAAATGTGTCACGGTTTTCAACATTGATAATAATCATAAATGTTTCTTGAGCAGCCAATACTGATATTAGAGTGATTTCTGAAGGATCATGTGACACTGAAGACTGGAGTAATGATGCTGAACATTCAGCTTTGATCACAGGAATAAATTACATTTTACTGTATATTCACATAGAAAACAGCTGATTTACATTGGAATATTTCACTGTTTTTACTGTTTTTGATCAAATAAATGTAAAATTAACTAAATTATTCCAAACTTTTGAACGGTACATTATTTTGTAAATGTTAATACTGTTATATGTGTCATGGAGGTTTTCAATCTTTAATGATGTTTCTTTTAATGTTTTTGTGGAACCCCAGCGCTGTATTTGTTGAACTGTTACAGTAATTCGATGTTGCAGTTCTTAATGTAAACGTTACGTTACGCTGTTACAGTGTTACAGTTGTTGCATTATTAGAATATTTGATATTACATCACAGTAACATTCTGAACTGTGGAATACAATTCAAGATGTATCATGTTGCAGTTTAAATGTTGCCAGAAGAAGCACTATAGTGAATATCAGTGTAAATGTTTCAGATTTAAAGGACTGGTTTGTTTGAATGAAGCTTTATAACTGAATCTGCGCACAAGCATCTGTGTTTGACACACTCGCATGTCTTT
>NC_139976.1:1814477-1931977 GCF_963993115.1 Abramis brama
TAACATCAACGAATCCTGAAAAATAAAATCTATCACAGTTTCCACAAAAATATGAAACAACACAGTTTGATAATAATCATAAATGTTTCTTGAGCATCAAATCATCATATTAGAGTGATTTCTGAAGGATCATGTGACACTGAAGACTGGAGTAATGATGCTGAAAATTCAGCTTTGATCACAGGAATAAATTACACTTTACTATATATTCACATAGAAAACTATGGAAGCTTGTTTCCACCACAGAGTGAAAAATAAAAAAGGTAATTGCAACTTTTTAATCTCAATTCTGACTTTTTATCTCAGAATTACATTATATAAAGTCGCAATTGCAGGTTATAAAGTCAGAATTATGAGATATAAACTCGCAATTGCGAGAAATACACTTGAAATTCTGACTTTTTTTCTCAGAATTGCATGTTTATATCTCGCAATTCTGACTTTATAATACGCAACTGGGAGATATAAAGTCAGAATTGCATGATATAAAGTCGCAATTGCGTGTTATAAAGTCAGAATTTTGAGATAAACAATTCTGAGGTAAAAAAAAAAAAAAAGTCCGTCTTTTTTTTCCTTAGAATTGGACTTTATATCTCACAATTCTGAGAAATAAAGTATTATTTGCAAGATGTAAACTCGCAATTGTGAGATAAAAAGTCGCAATTATCTTTTAAAATGTTTTATTCTGTGGCGGAAACAAGCTTCCATAGAAAACAGCTACTTTAAATTGCAATAATATTTCACAATATTACTGGATTTTTGGTCAAATAAACGCAGTTGAGCAGAAGAGACTCTAAAATTTCACTATGATATTCATCCAACACCAGATGATCTGTTTTGCTCCACATGACAGCTATTAACTTTATAACATTAAACTCCATTACACAATGAAGGAGAAACTTCAGAACCATATATTTTCCTCCAGGTAAAGGATTTTAAACATTTATGTTTATTCTTTAATAACACTGTTTTAATCCTTTTAATAAGTCCGAAAACCACAGCCAACATTTGCTCTGTGTGTAATAAAGTAAATCAGTTTTACACACCTCACTGTTGGCCATGAACCAGCCTTACAATCACGCTAAAGGGAGAGTTATGTATTTTAATATGCTCTTAAACTTTTCTAATAAGACTTTTTATAGTTGCACTGGTTTTTTTGCAGTGCTCAACTTCTTTAGATATTTATAAGTTAGGAGTTGCATGGAGTATTTTTATGGTGCTGGAAGCCTGACAGTATTTGTAGTACAGTAACGTCTCTGTCAAACACCCACCGATGTCATTCCTGTCCCACAGCACCAGAGATTTACATTCTGTGTGTTCTGGCTTATATTCACATTTCTGTGGGTTACCCCTCTCTCTCACACACACACACACACACACACACAGAGACGATGTGACACATTATTTGGCTGAATAACAGAGAATGTGTCCAGTGTTTAACACTCTCACACTAACACTCACTCTGCAAAACTCACAGACTCAATTTGTTTGGTTGTATGTTGTAATGTGGTAGCTAAGGAGATCTGGGTGGTTGCTAGGTGGTTACTTACTTGCTTAAGTCAAAAGGGGGTCATAGAATAAAAATAATAAAAATAAAAGCGAAAAAAAATTCTCTGAATTTTGAGTTTACATCTAGGAATTCTGACTTTTTCTCGCAATTCTGCGTTTACATCTCGCAATTATGATTATTTTATTTTTTTTCGCAATTATGATTTTTTTCTCGTAATTCTGCGTTTACATCTCGCAATTATGACTTTTTTCTCAGAATTCTGCGTTTACATCTCGCAATTATGACTTTTTTCTCGGAATTCTGCGTTTACATCTCGCAATTATGACTTTTTTCTCACAATTTTTTTCTCTCTCAATTCTGAGTTTACATCTCACAATTATGACTTTTTTATCGCAGTTATGACTTTTTTCTCGGAATTCTGAGTTTACATCTAGGAATTCTGACTTTTTCTCGGAATTCTGCGTTTACATCTCGCAATTATGACTTTTTTTCTCAGAAATTATGACTTTTTTATCGCAATTATGACTTTTTTTCTCTCAATTCTGAGTTCACAACTTGCAATTACGACTTTTTTCTCGTAATTCTGCGTTTACATCTCTCAATTATGACTTTTTTCTCAGAATTCTGCGTTTACATCTCGCAATTATGACTTTTTTCTCGGAATTCTGCGTTTACATCTCGCAATTATGACTTTTTTCTCACAATTTTTTTCTCTCTCAATTCTGAGTTTACATCTCACAATTATGACTTTTTTATCGCAGTTATGACTTTTTTCTCGGAATTCTGAGTTTACATCTAGGAATTCTGACTTTTTCTCGGAATTCTGCGTTTACATCTCGCAATTATGACTTTTTTATCGCAATTATGACTTTTTTTCTCTCAATTCTGAGTTCACAACTTGCAATTACGACTTTTTTCTCCGAATTCTGCGTTTACATCTCGCAATTATGACTTTTTTTCTTGCAATTTTTTTTCTCTCTCAATTCTGAGCTTATATTTCACAATTATGACTTTTATCGCAGTTATGACTTTTTTCTCGTAATTCTGAGTTTACATCTAGGAATTCTGACTTGTTCTCGGAATTCTGCGTTTACATCCCGCAATTATGACTTTTTTTATCGCAATTATGACTTTTTTTCTCTCAATTCTGAGTTCACAACTTGCAATTATGACTTTTTTCTCTGAATTCTGCTTTTACATCCCGCAATTATGACTTTTTTCTCGCAATTATGACTTTTTTTTCTCTCAATTCTGAGTTCACAACTTGCAATTATGACTTTTTTCTCTGAATTCTGCTTTTACATCCCGCAATTATGACTTTTTTCTCGGAATTCTGAGTTAACGTCGCAATTCTGAAATCTTTCAGAATGTTTAAAATGTTGCAATTACCATTTTTATTTTTCTACTCTGTGACGAAAAACAAGCTTTCATAATACTCAAATCATGCACACTGCCAGATTCATATTTTCCACAAGTACACAAACGCAGATGCATTTCAAGCATCGAGTCCCACTCAACAAACTTACCGTGCATTATAGCACTCAAGGGGGCGATATACCATCAAATGTCTGTGCCATTAAACCAGATATTATTGATGTTATTTTATGTTATGTTAATTTCTAGCTATAAACATGCCTACATAACTTTAACTAACTTGCTCAGTAAAACATTCAAACTGTTGCTTTACCCTAAAAAATAAGAGAAATAGAAGTTTACACTAATACCAGATACATTGTAGCAATAATGAGAATGCAAGATGTACTTGCATGCTATTATAAATAACATTCTGAATGATATTGGAACAGCACAACGCATTAAATTGTGCTTGTGAAGCTAGAAGTGTTTGTGTTCAAGTACTTGAGTAAAGTGTGTTTCTAATTCAATTTTGAGGATCAGTTTAACGACTACCTGCACAAACAACAGATGTCTTCAGCACTTTAAAGTTCTTCAGGTAAATGTAATAACTGTGGGGAAAGAAGATACTGGATTATAGGATTACTGCTAAAATATAACATACTGGGTCTCGAGAGAGTTTACGATGTCCTTTAATGAGGGAAAGATCTGTGTCAGAGTGTTGTTCTCAGAGTCTAAAACCAACACTTAAAATTGGCCAGTAAATAAAACTAGCTGGGCGGTAACTGCAACATTACACAGTTGAAGAGTAAGTGATGATTTACAGTAAACCTCGCTGAAGTGACTAGAACAATTCAAATCAGAGACAAAAACAGAGCATATACTTAAGAAAACCTCAGTTCTGGCTCGCATGTGAAAAATGTGCCATTAGAAGTTTATTTAGGATGTTTTTCAGATGTGAGGATTTTTTTCTGGCAACATATGTGGAAAACATTTGTCCATTCAGTCACCAAAATATATATATCAAATATAAATCCTGGTGTTTTATTCTTCAGGTCTTTGTGTCCAGCTGTGTTTCAGTGTTGGGTTTCAGTGAGACGGACACTGACAGGTGGACAGGCAAAACACAGACAGCTAAACGTCTGGATGAGAAATTCCCACCGGAGAGCAGATGTGTAAAGTAGATAAAGGTAATACATCTCGCAATTCTGGCTTTTTTCTCTGAATTCTGAGTTTACAGAGCTTTGTGGATCCCAGAACATGTTGTTCTGGGTGGTTGTTAGGTGGTTGCTAGGCTAGGGTGTTACTATGTTACGAAAGTATTGATATCCAGTTGCTAGGGTGTTCTGGGTGGTTGTTCGGGTGTTGCTATACAATTGCCAAGGTGGTTGCTATGCGGTTGCTAGGGTGTTCTAAGTGGTTGCTAGAATGTTGATATGCAGTTTCTAGAGTGTTCTGTTTGGTTGGCAGTTGCTAAGGTGTTGCTGGATAGTTGCCGTGGAGGTTGGGTTGCTAAGCTATTCTAAATGTTGGTTCTAAGATGTTCTGGGTTGTTGCTAGGTAATTGCTATGCAGTAACTAGGGTTGTTGCTAGGATGTTGATGTGCAGTTTCTAGGGTGCTCTGTTTGGTTGCTAGACGGTTGCTAGGGTGTTGCTAAGCTGTTCTGAGTGGTTGCTAGGGTGTTCTGGGTGGTTGCTATGAAGTTGCTAGGGTGGTTGCTATGGTGTTCTGGAGGACTGCTAGGATTTTGATATGCAGTTTCAAGGGTGTTCTGTTTTGTTGCTAGGCAGTTGCTAGGGTGTTGTTCTATAGTGTTCTGGGTGGTTGCTAAGGTGTTGCTAGGCGGTAGCTAATCGCTTGCAAGGGGGTTCTGGGTGGTTACTAGGATGTTCCTATGTGGTTGTTCGGGGGTCAGGATGAGAGTGTTGCAGAAAAACAAAGAAATAGTTGGAAATGTGAGCGGAACATGCAGTTCTACTCATTTTCGTGTCTCAATTCAAACTCTTTATTTTTTTTCAAAGATTCAATGTATATCTAATGACAGAAAAGTTCTTTTGAAATTCTTTCCGTATGTTTTAAAATAAAGGTATTTTTGATCTGATTGTCAGGAATCGTCATGTCTGATTCAGAGCCAGATCACAGTCTAAACTGCTGTTTGAAGGCTGTTGTTTCTCAGGACGTTTCATCTCTTGTTATCGTCTTTTCTTTCACGTCACCTGAGATTAATTACAATGTTGAGACAGTAAATTTTGTGGAGGGCAAAGATCTAAATCACTTCATCGTTTTCCCTCGGTTTCTTGAGATGACGCACTGTTCACTGATGTGTGTTTGGCTGAGCTCGCTGGACTTTCTCTCATCTGACAGCCTATGATGTCATGAAAGGCAAGAAACTGTATCGTCTTTCATACACACAAAGGTTCATCTGGCGATCATTACAGCTGCTCATGCTAACAGGCAGATGGGTGGGGTGCTGGTCTGTTGCAATGAATTGTGGGTTAAAGTTCGCAATGCAGGTCAGTTACACACAAATCCCTTGTGGGGGCGGGGCTAGCCGCATTGGTGTGTTCTCATTGGCTACTCAGTTTTTGATTGACAGCTTCTTGGCCTGGAATTGAAGACGGCTTCCTTTTTCATTTTAGTGATATAAAGTTAGGTGTTTTGTTTTTATAAATCAATCCTGTGATTATGATTGACAGGTTTAGATGAGCTCAGGTGTGCAGTAGTGTGTGTGTGTTCACCTGCGGACAGTCTTTGATGTAGTGGCCCTTGTTGAAGCACAGGTGGCACAGGTAGTTTGGCGGAGGCTTCTTGTACAGTTTTCTGGGTTCAGAGGCGAGCGACAGGTCGGAGAAGTTGTCCGTCAGTAAACTCAGACCCTCCACGATGTCGTTTAGTGAACCGTAGGGAGACGAGCCCTTATATAAACTGCTACACAGAGTCTGTGGAGAGAAAGAAAACACGTTGCATTACATTGCAAACTGCAGTGTGCTATCCAGTATTCTGACAAATCTAGTACATCAGCTTGGTATTCATGCACAACTTTCAATGTATTATTATAGGAATTGTTACATTTAGATTATATATGAAATATAATGTTTCCATTTTGAGTATTTTATTATAAAAAGTATTATAAAAGTATAAATAAGGTATTATAAAGTATTAGTCATTTTATTGCTTTTGTCTCTTTATTTATTTTTTTTAAATCTCTATATAGTTTTCATTAAAAAAAAAAAAAAAACAGTTTTTACCTCAAATAAGTTATTACCTGAAATAAAATATGTTTTAGTTTTTTATATTTTATTTTACTTCAGTTAATATTTATTAGAAACGAAAATATTTATGGTTTTAGTTACCAATAATAATCATGCTTTGATTGCAATGCAAATCACTTTGGATAGAAGCCAAATGCTTGAATGCATTTGCATTTCTTTTTATATTTCTCTTTTTACTGTCCTTCCTTATTCAGTAAGTATGTACATTTTCTTAAATATTTACTTTATTTCCCCCAAGCTGCCAGTAGGGGTCTAACCACTGTTGTTTTGCTTGATTAGAAAGACGAATAAGAACATAAAACATAAAAAATGTTAAATGTCAAACGATCTCCTTTACACTGCCAATGAATTTTTAATAAATGTTCTAATTGATTGTTTTCTGGTCTGATTTCCTCTCTCCATATGATCTGTGTGAGAGGGAATGTTCCATTTTCCTCAGGAAGACACACTTTGCCACATGATTCTCCAATCTCTTTTTCCTCAGTCTATCTCATGAGATCTATTCCTTCATGTGAGGAAACAGAAGGCACATGTGCGGAATGGAATATTAGCCTACTTCATATTGAGCAGTATATACTCAAGTTAAATAGTATGCAACATGCAATGATAAACATTAAAAAATACATTTGCATTATGTAAAAGCAGTATGCTACATTATGTGCATGTGTATCTACTAGTAGAGACATCAGAAAGCAGCAGACACACACACACACACACATGCAGCATCAGGTATATAAACCACAGCCTGCATTTTTCATCTCTCATATATATCACTGTTCCAGAATGATGATTTTATGCACCTATAATATGAATTCTGAACCCAGATGTTTTCCCACGCTGCATATTTGGAGCCAAACCACTAAAGTTTCAAATCTTTTCAGCCAAAACTGTGGTTTTTCATTCAGTTGACCCCATTCTGCCTGTTTTATTCGTGCTTTAAAGCCAAAGTAAGGGATAATTCATTATTTCCATAACACTAACACTTGCAATAAAGGGGTGCCATGTATGTTTGAATAATGGTATAAGACAGTAATATTTAGGGGTTTTATTTACGATGGTACTGAACTATTGTCATTGTGTTCGTACACCATGTTATTCACAAGTTATTCAGTGCTGCTGTCCAAAATGGTACGTTTAAAGACTGTGATTTATCAAGAGCCCAATTTACAGTAAGCTCGTCATTTTCAGAGTAATTGAACTAAACAGGAGCAGATGAACTGTTTCCCCTCCGATACGCACCAGTTAAACCTGAGCCAGAGGTGCATTGTGGGAGAAGCTGGTGCACAGCTGGACCCAAATGAAACCAGCCATTCTTTAGCGTTTCTCACTCGTTCTCTGCACAAATACTCATGATGGTGCTCGACACCAACACAGTGATCTTGTTAACCCATAAATCCCTGAATGCCCACTCAGAGGAGGAGGAATTGAAGAACAGTATTTCATCCATTTATTTGTGGGCGCCGCTAGAAGTTCCATGCATGGTTTTCTAATGCGTCCAGTTCTGCAGGACTAGAATATATTCCTGTAACTATAACTAGCTACAGTAAGACCACATGCATCTGTCTGAACACGTGATTATTATAGAAACATCATGGCACAGCAATTACTGAAGTCTGACACCGGCAGATAGATAGATAGATAGATAGATAGATAGATAGATAGATAGATAGATAGATAGATGGATAGATGGATAGATAGATAGATGGCACGACAGATAGATAGATAGATAGATAGATAGATAGATAGATAGATAGATAGATAGATAGATAGATAGATAGATAGATAGATAGATAGATAGATGGTCGTGACGTCATCACCTCACTGCGCTCGTGCATGAAGCTGCTGATGACGTGAGCAGGTTTGCTGTTGTAATAGTTCTCGTCAGATGCTGTAATAAGCTCGTCATTATTTCTCTTCAGGTCCTGCAGCGACAGATAAACCCAGTTCAAAAGTTGCGCGGGCTGATAAACCGAGTCTAGAGCTGAGCCCAAACTCATCTTCCTTCTGATAAATCCACTTCAAAATCAAATAAAAAAGGATTGTGTTAGTCCTGCTGTTGGCTCACACTGAGTCCATTGTTGCAGAATGACAGGACGGGACAGCTCGTGCACGCGCTCTGAGGAGGAAAGTTAAAGCGCAATTTACCAATCCTGTGCTGGAGGGTTGGATGATGATGATGATGATTAATATTCATAAGCTGTGGAGTCGCCATTGGAAGGTTTCCAAGAAACGTCAACAGATCATAATTCATATTTAAATACACGCACTTCCCCATTTCGAGGATTCCAATGAGCGTCATAATTATTACCAGTATCCAGTGAATCTACTGAATTGTCCCAAGCAAATAATTTTGATTGAACAATTTTAATATGTAGGCTAATGTAAAAAAAAAACAAAAAAAAACTTTGGCTGCATCTGAAGTCAAAGTAAATACACTCATTGTGACCTAGTTTACATGACATGAGTTTAAATGATGTAGTATTGAAGAATATGAAGAGCATCAAAAGCTGTACCTGTTGATTTTGAGGGATGTTACAGACTTTTAGAATTATCTAATGATTATTTTTATTAAATCTTTTCAAAAAACATACAGGCATTATCTTATCATTGAAACACATCAACAATAAGACCAAGCGGCATATCGAAAAACAATAAAAAAAATACTAAAAATAAATGTAAATAAATGTCGGGGGTTAACCCATGTATGTTGCCAGTAATTTAGAGAGTTTTAAGTTACTCCTCTTTTGAAGTTTTAAGGATTGCAATACATTTTTTAAATAATTTTTAAATGCCTCAAAACATGGAGAAACTTTAAGAAATTTACATATGTGTAAATAACACTTGGCTACAATCAACATATTATAACACAAAAATTCAATCTCTTTTTTTGTTGTTGCAAAAAGACACCGAATTTAACCATGTGATAGTCAAAGGCAGGTATTGCATTTTTTATCTTCAACCACTCATACAATAAAAAAATTAAAAAAAGACGTTCCTGAGATTCAATATCTTTTTGACAGAATGTACATTGCTATCCAAATGAAACCTTAAATGATAGTGATTATAAATGTCTATATATATAAATATATGTAAGTGTGTTGAGATCACATGATCAGGTGTAGATTCTGCCCTCTGCTGCTCATGTGAGTCCATTACAGGCTGATTAAAGAAAAGCTCTTGAACTTTGTGAAATGTGAAACTCATGTGGGTGTGTGTCTTTGCTTTTCCTTTACAGCTTCAGTTTCATATTTACATTACATATTAACATAAATAGTATTTCATATCGTAAGAAACATGGAAGAGATGAAATCTGAGATATGGTTTTAGTATAGCAGAGTTGTGTGAGGATCAGGGCAAGACTTGACATTTCTTATAAATGGTGTTTTTCTCTCTCGTAAGTTGATGTTCATTCACCTGTCAGGACGCACCTGACGCGAACATGACCAGTTTTTCACTGTTCACTACTGAACCAAACCCTTTCATTTCTAAACAAGTTTCTATTCCAGGGGAAAGGACTGACGTCACGTCACACATGAGGAAGATAAGCCTCTGTTGTTTTCATGCAAATTATGTATGCAAATGATGTTGGAATACATACTAGTCAGAACTGAATAGCTGATATCATGACAGATCCCCATAGAAGTCAATGGCAACATTTTTAAATGTGTTAGTAACAAAAGAATAGTTACTAGTCACTATCGAAATAAGTACTAGTATCTAATGAATAAGAACTAGTATCTATTTAATAGGTACTAGAATATTTAGAGGCACTAGTGTCTATTTAATAGTATCTACTGAATGAGTACCAGTCTCTCTAAAAAAAATAAGAACTAGTAGGCTATCTAATGAATAACTACTAGTATCTTTTAAAAAATGTACTAGTATCTAAAAAATAAGTACTAGTTGCATGAAAATAGATACTAGTAGGTTTTAATGATTAAATGCAAATACAGCTTGCCATACTAGCATCTAATGAATACTTACTAGTAATAATTTAAAAATGTACTAGTCAATATTGGAATTAAAGTTTGATTGATTTACAATAAGAATCGCGAGAACAGCTTTAGATCAGGCACACTGGGGTCCTCAGCTGGGACTCATCTCTTCTCCACACCGGCACCCTCGGCATTCAAATCTAGCGTAACTTTGGCTTCTGTGAAGTTGAAGGGAAAAAGGACCTGGACAAGAGCCACACTTTATGCAAGTAGAGCTCCAGACTGCAACCAAACGGGCGACAAGACTGGTGTGACCATCACGTTGTGCTGCAACTTCTGTTACAAACGATACTTAAACATCCAACGACAAACAACTAAAGTGAAACGTTGTGCAACTGATAAGTTACATTCGATACTCAAACGGCAAACGAAACTAAAGTGAAACGAAACCGAGCTAAAAAACAACAACAACAACAATTTACTAGACCATAAGTTACTTGTCACTATTTGGATAGTAATAGTAACTATTAGATTACTTAGTAATTAAAAACAAATAGGCATAGTAAAATAGTAAATTATATATAAGTAGTAAAACAAAACAAAAATGCATTAATAATATTTATAGCACCGTCCTGGTAACAACCCAAACAACATCATTATTCAAGGCACACGCCTCTTAGAAGAGCGTATATATACAGACTGACGCCTCCTTTCCTCAGAACAAACTCCCGAGATCCATTCCTCACATCACATCACATATCCAAGTAAGTTTTGCTTTTACAATCGTTTTCTATGTTAAAACAACAATGTATCGAGTGTTTGGCGCGTTTGCTCTGTTATTATGGCAAGCCGTTTTAACATTTAATCCTTAAAACCTACTAGTCTCTATTTTCATGCTGCTAGTACTTATTTTTTAGACTAGTATCTATTCCATTAAGTACTAGTACTTATTCAATAGATACTAGTACCTATTTATTAAATACTAGTATTTATTCCAAATGTTACTAAGCTTTTTTATTTTACTTGTAAGATTTTTAATTGAACTCTACAGTGGCCATTCTGATTAGTCATAACATAAGACAAGTAAAAAAAAAACAGTTGTGACTAGTAGCCTAAAAAAATAAATGTGACTAGTTACAATTAAAAAATGTACTAGACTAGTGTCTAATAAATAAGCAGAAGTTGGCTGCCTAACGAATAATAGAAATGGGTTGGCTAGTATCAGATGAAAAGTAATTGTATACAATAAATAAGTACTAGCATCTAATGAATCTAGTGATATTTAAAAATATACTAGTCAATATTGGCATTAAAGTTTGATTGATTAGAATAAGAATCGCGAGAACAGCTTTAGATCAGCCCCGACAAAACGTTGCACAACGTTTTTTAAACAGAAACGGTGATGCATTGAACACTGTTCTGATGATGCAAGAGTTGCAACTATGGCAGCTGAGAAGGACTAAAACACATCTATTTAGCCTCATACTGACTTTATTTGTAGTTCATACTGTTTTAATACCCTGTATTTTCTTTCTCGTTTTTAGGAAAAGCACTTAATTACCATTGTTTATTTCTATACCAAAAGTCATGAGCATCTGTGTTTGACACACTCACATGTTTAAAGCATCTCAATGATCCTGAGCCAACCACAGACAGACTCATCATGACTAAACACTCGTAATAACCACAGCAAAGAGATTAAAGACATGTGAGTGTGTCAAACACAGATGCTTGTGCGCAGATTCAGTTATAAAGCTTCATTCAAACAAACCAGTCCTTTAAATCTGAAACATTTACACTGATATTCACTATAGTGCTTCTTCTGGCAACATCTAAACTGCAACATGATACATCTTGAATTGTATTCCACAGTTCAGAATGTTACTGTGATGTAATATCAAATATTCTAATGCAACAACTGTAACAGTGTAACAGCGTAACGTAACGTTTACATTAAGAACTGCAACATCGAATTACTGTAACAGTTCAACAAATACAGCGCTGGGGTTCCACAAAAACATTAAAAGAAACATCATTAAAGATTGAAAACCTCCATGACACATATAACAGCATTAACATTTACCAAACAATATACAGTATACCATTCAAAGTTTGGAATAATTTACATTTTTTAAATGTTTTTGAAAGATGTCTTTTATTCTCATCAAGACATGTCTGCATTTATTACAGTAAAATGTATTACAATACAGTAAAAACAGTGAAATATTATTACAATTTAAAATATCTGTTTTCTATGTGAATATACAGTAAAGTGTAATTTATTCCTGTGATCAAAGCTGAATTTTCAGCATCATTACTCCAGTCTTCAGTGTCACATGAAATCAGAAACATTTATGATTATTATCAATGTTGAAAATGTGTTTTTGTGGAAATTGTGACACATTTTATTTTTTCAGGATTCTCAGGATTTTCAGGATGAATAGAAAGTTCATAAGAACAGCATTTGAAATAGAATCTTTTGTAACATCATAAATGTCTTGACTGTCATTTTGATCAGTTTAACGCATCCTTGATGAATAAAAATATTAATTTCTCACTGATCCTGAACTTCTGATAGTGTTTATGATACTGAAATACTTTCAGTGTGTGATTTATTTTTAGTCGAGTCACGATTCTCGTTTGTAAGTCTACTGATGAACTAAAGATTGTTTTGTTACCAGGCTCGTCCTAAAGAGGTCTGATGTCGGATCAGGATGATGAGAGGTGTTTCGGAGAGTACCAGTGTCCCAAATGCAAGAGGAAATGGATGAGTGGGAACTCGTGGCCGAACATGGGTCAGGAGTGCATCAAATGCCACATCAACGTCCTTGCTCACAAACAGGTGAACAGACGCTCACTTTAGACTGAAAACAGCATTTTAGCCATCAGGTTGCAATATCTAAACATCCTTTAAGATACTTTAGCTAAATTAAATGATATATTGCTGAATTATTTAAAGGGGTGGTTGATTATGATTTGACTTTTCTAACTTTAGTTAGTGTGTAATGTTGCTGTTTGATCATAAACAACATCTGCAAAGTTACAACGCTCAAAGTTGCTTTTTAAGGACTACAACAAACGGCTGGTAGAGACTACACGAGCTTCCTCCTGGGTTAGTGACATCACAAACCCTACAATTTACATAAACCCCGCCCCCCGGAACACATTTATAGATTATCAAGACAGAATATGCTAATCAATGATTTATGTGTATTTATGCTACATAAATTCATCAACTAACCATTCAGGAATGTTGTCTACATGTTGTCACTTCAGGGCTGCCAACTCTCATGCATTGAGCGTGAGACTCACGGAATTGACACTTTTCACACGCTCTCACGCCACACATCCATTTTCTCACGCACAGAAAAATTGCGGAGCAAAGAGGTACTTTTAATATTAAACTACTTCTCAGCTCTTAGATTCCGTCAATTTTATTACGAAATTCAGACAAAAATACGTTTGGCGCTTGTAAATGTGACGTGACAGATCGCTGAGCGCCTCAGTTCAAGTGCACGTGAACCGATCATCTGTTACTTTTTTTTTTAAAGATGCAGTACAACTTACCGAAAGTATACATAATATCTACCACCAATTAGTGTTTTTCAACCATGGAAAGAGGTCAATATAACAGCAGGAGAACAATTATGTCACATAACGTTACATTTACCTCAGGAAAGCCATTTAATGACCATAGCATGTTAATTGAATAGAAAAAATATCTAGAGAGGAGATTTTGCTGAGCACTATATTACATATTTATTATATTTTTACTTATGTCATTAAATAATTGTTTTTATAACAAAAACTGCATTATATTTAATTTAATTTTTTATTTTTAACCTTTAATAATACCAGCAGATTGGGCCCTCTATGTTTACAGCATTAGGTGAGATTATTTTTTTAAATAAAATTTAAAATAAACATGTATCCAAATTAGACAATATAATATTGAATAAAAATCGGAATCAAATCACAAGAATGGAATTGAAATCTTGAAATTTTTGTCAAGCAATAATAAAAACTGTATCCTACCAGTCACTGTACAATGTAAACATTGTAACATGTTGTCACTAAACTTCATAAAATTATATTTAGTTACCAAATGTTTTGACAATCACAATTACACTTATTGTGATGCAATATTTGTTTTTACATACCCCCCCCGCCAAAAAATAAAATAAAAATCTCACTCCAAGCTAAACTCAAAAGTTGGCAGCCCTGTCACTTCTTCTTGAGTCTCCATCTTTGTCTGACTCGAGTTTGAACATAAAAGGCTAAAAGTTTTTGAAATGTTCAATGTATGTCTGTGTGAGTGCAAGCTGTTGTAGCTGTCAGTAACGCACTGTTTAGTTCCTGTCTCTATGAAGCCCCTCCTCCTGAAAAGCACACTGTGCTCTGATTGGTCGGCTGGAGCAGTGTGTTGTGATTGGTCGAGCGATTTGAGTGTGTTTGGAAATGTCCCACCCCTTACCATAACCGCCAGTTTAACACACTACTAACTAACTCAACCAGGCCCCGCCCCTTTATTCTGCGTATGAATTATTTAAATGAGGAATATTGTGACGTGTTCCCGGAAGAAACTCAAGACTACAGTGGAGGCGTTTCAGGAGTTCAGGAACACTGACACTGATATAGAGAAGAACTCCCGAAACCTTTCTCATGCTCAAACACCAGCATTACACACTGAAGAGAGATGATAACAGAATAGTCGCTTTTTAAGAGAAATATTTCTCTAGGGATGAGCCGAAGGATTTCAAATCTTTCCTCTGTGTTTGCAGACTCCTCTGGAGAAACCCGACGGCCTGGACTTATCGGACCTGAACAAAGAACATCTTCAGCATCTCTGTGAGAAGTGTAAGCAGCTCGGGCACAACTGTCGTCATCGTCGTCGAGCTCGGTGGTGAACTCTGTTCAACTCTGAAAAACTGCAGCTGATTGACTTAGTGTGAACTTTTGTACTTGTTATTTAAATGAGGGCAAAAGTCTGTAAGTCTCCAATAGACAGACCACAATGTCTCAGAATAAAGTGGTAAATGAATGCAATCTAAGCTGAACATCTTGCAGTGTACGGGCTAACACCTCAGAGTCTGAAAACATGAAAACTAGATATGTTTGTGTCTTGTGTGTCTGCTTCAATGCAATATAGCACACTTACTGTGAAAAGAGGAACTTTGCTCTGTTCCAATAAGGAAATTGATATAAATTGATTTTTAAAAAAAATGTATAAAATGAAACCATGTGTATTTAAAATATTAAAATGTCATAAATAAAAATATACAATTTCTATATCACTGCATCACATTATTTTTGCTTCCAATACTTTAAAATAGTAGTAAGTAAAAATATTTTAGTAGGAGTTATATGTCACACTGTTCATAGCTCCAACACTAGAGGCTCTATCTCAAATAGCCACTTTGTGTGACTTCTTCTGTAGTCAACTTCCTGTTCACATGTGGTCAAGATCACGCTAATCTGAGGTTAGCACAATTTTCTTATTTTTCTGCATTAAAATAAATGCACTTTACATTTTATGCAATACAACTTTGTTATCGGTATGAATGTTAAAAATTATTATTTTGCACATTGAAAACTGTAAAAATACAGCAGCCGCACACTCAAACACTGTGCAAAATCAATTTATTAGCAAGCTTTCAGTCTTGCGACCTTCTTCAGGCATACAAACAAAGTGAATGTGGCCATACAAAAGGGCTCTTGCCAATCACCTCTCCTGATTGCATAATGCCAGACACCAAAAATGATTATTTTGCACAAAATAGAGGAGACAATAATGTGTCTATTGATACTTTAGCTAAAGTGTTATGTTGAGCTAACCTTGAGATTAGCCAAAGTTAGCACACATGTCAGTTTGGGGCAAGTCGTCACATGTGACAACTTGCCCCTGTACAAATAAACACATAGAACATGCTCAAAAAACATTGTGATATTGTAATTTATTTGTAATTGCAATAAGGTTTTTGAAGGAAGGAAGGAAAGACAGGAAGGAAGGAAGGAAGGACAGGAAGGACAGGAAGGAAGGAAGGAAGGAAGTTAGAAATGATCAACGAAAGACAGAGCATGGCAGAACACCACCTGACATAATGTTAAAGGCAGTCAGGCAGGTGAAGTTGCAGAACAAATCAATCAAATGTACAGCGAAGGATTTTGACATAAATTACCGTACTCTGACTTTGGATTGTCAAAAGATTACCAGAGAAGATATTGAAAGTCAGACAGCCATGCCAACAACAATGGTTGGTTATACAACGCCACAGAGGATTCTTTCAGCTGATTTGGAAAAGCAGCTTGTTGAGTATATTACGAGGTCAGCTGATATGTATTTTGGTCTGTTGCCAAGTGAGGTCAGAAAGCTTGCCTACATGTTTGCTGTGGCACACCAGCTGAAGTTCGTGCCTTTGTGGGCAGAAAAAGAAAAGGCCTGCAAAGAGTTTTCTTAAAGGGGCATACAGCGCTGTCACTGAGAAAGCCAGAGGCAACTAGGGCAAGTAGCTTTAAGAGAGAGAATGTTAATGCTTTCTTTGACAACTTAGAGAAAGTAGGCGTGTTTCCATTACAGATTTGCGCAAAACTTTTGTGATTTTTCTTCTAAATGTTGACAAAAAACTGTTGCGAAATGACAGCGTTTCCATTAACCGATGTTATGCGACTAAAACTTCATTTTTTCCTCTAGCGATCAGTAAAATCATAAACCATGGTAGATTTATGTACTATATCTCAGCCACTGCACTGGCCATTATTATTAATGGAAGGAGATGTGTGTGTGTTTTCAAGCATTAATGTTAAGGAACGACCCTTATTATACTTGTGAGCGGCTCATATGAGGAGTTTCTGGGTGTTTCTCCCTCAGATCTGCTTCGAGGTCTTGATTGTGGCATTTATTTGAGGTTTAGAATCCATTATTCCTGTAATTCTTTTGTCTTTTATGAGTTTAATAAAGAGCTCTGTCTCGTATTCTGTCCAAACACACCGCATCATCTACGTCAGGTGACCTGTCAATGCGCAAGAACTGTTTCCATTGCAGTTTTGCGAAATATTCCTTTTTCGAACTGCCTGAAAAAAAACCTCATGTGAGCGTAAAAACTTTTTTTGCGATAAATGGGAGTTTTTGTGAAATTGCCGTGTTTCCATTGGGCGTATTTTCAATTCACAATTTCAATTTGTGCAATTTGAAGAGTAATGGAAACGCGGCTAGTGTTACGCAAAAATGAGTTTGGACCAGGAGACATTTGGAATGTTGATGAAACTGGAGTCACCACGAATATAAACCAGACAAAGTGCAGGCCAGACGTGGATTCAAACAAGTAGGGTCACTGACCTCTGCTGAAAGGGGAACCCTGTCACACTGGCCTGTCCTGTCTCAGCCACAGGGAATAGTATACCTCCATACTTTATTTTCCCCTGTGTCAACATCCGCGATCACTTCTTGATCAACAGGCCACCTGACAGCAGAGGAGGGGCAAATTCCTCTGGATGGATGAAAGACACGCACTTTGCTGACTTCCTGAAACATTTCAGTGAACATCCAAAGTGCTCAAAGGAGACGCCCTGTTTACTCCTTTTGGACAACCACGAGTCTCATCTGTCCATTGATGGACTCAATCATGCTGTCATTCCCACCCCACTGCTCACACCGGCTCCATTAGACAGGTCTGATACGGGCCACTAAAGAGGCACATCAACAGCGCGTGTGATGCCTGGATGAGGAACAACCCCGGGAAGACAATGTCAATTTATGACATTCCTGGGATTGTGACAATTGCCTATCCTCAGGCTGCAACCCCCTTGAACATTCAGGCTGGCTTTAGGGTGATTGGGGTTCAACCTTACAACAGAGATGTATTTCTGGAAACCGAGTTTGGACCATTCAGAACTCTGCTCTGCCAGGCTCCAGCACCAACATGTCAGATCATAACACCAACTCTACTCTGCCTAGCATGCCCAGTTATGCTTCTGCTATCACCAGCTCACCCTTACCCAGCAATGCTTGCTGACAGCGGGCTACCAACTCCAGAGGACATCCGGCCCACGAAAACCAGCCAGCAAAGGAAGAAAACGACGCAAATCAGCAATTCTTACTGACACGCCAGTGAAGCAGCAGCTAGAAATAGAAAAGAATAAGCCTCAATCTAGCAAAAAGCTGTTTCAAAAGAAAGGGAAGCAACGGGGAAGAACAAGGCAGCTAAAAGAAGAAAAATCATACAAGAGTCCTCATCAGATGATGAAGAGTGCTTCTGCCTCGTCTGTGTAGAGCCATTTTCAAACAGTCGCCCAAAGGAGACCTGGGTAAAATGTGTAAAATGCAACAACTGGGCCCATGATGCACCTCAGGCCAGGCAATTTATGTGTGCCAGAATTGTGACTCTGAAGATGAGTCTGATTAGTCAGATCCAGGGCATCTGTTTTCAGATCTATGTGCAATCCAGAGAACGTTTGAGTTTAAAGTTCAAAGTAAAGTCTTGCCACTTAATGTGTTTGGATTGAAATAAATAGTTTTTCCAGATTCTCCAGGCACGATTGTTTATATTTCCAGCTCTGGTTTGAATAAAAAAATTTAAATTAATAATCACAATTAAGTAGTTGTGTTCTTATTTTTAGATAATCTAGTGTGACAACTCATCCGCCGATGGGGCAAACTATCACAAGTGCACACTCTCTATTCAACAGTCTACAACTCCATAATGAGATAAGATATGAATATGTTATGAATACAACATATGTGCCCAAGACTTCCTTCTTTCATTTGGTATGACATTTATACCATTGTGATGTATGGCGAAGTTCACTGTGTGACAACATGCCCCGCTCTCCCCCATAACATACATGATAGCATAGACAACATTCCAATATAATATAATAAACAGCTTACATTCCTCTTAATACGCAAATATTTACACAAATTTAAAATTAAACCATTAGTAAAGGATTATTAACTGTAAATGCCCAAATTACAATGCAAATCCAACAAGTGCTTGTCAAAGGCAGGTATTGCATTTTGTTTATTTGCAATTAACAACAACAAAAAAAGATGTTCCTGAGATTCAATATCTTTTTGACAGAATGTGCATGAATTACTACACAAATGAAACCTTAAATGATAGTGATTATAAATGTCTATATAAGAGTGTTGAGATCACATGATCAGGTGTAGATTCTGCTGCTCATGTGAGTCCATTACAGGCTGATTAAAGAAAAGCTCTTGAACTTTGTGGAATGTGAAACTCATGTGGGTGTGTGTCTTTGCTTTTCCTTTACAGCTTCTGTTTCATATTTACATAAATAGTATTTCATATTGTAAGAAACATGGAAGAGATGAAATCTGAGATTAATATGGTTTTAGTATAGCAGAGTTGTGTGAGGATCAGGGCAAGCCTTGACTTTTCTTAGTAATGGTGTTTTCCTCTTTTATCTGGAAGTTGATGACGTTCATTCACCTGTCAGGACACACGACCATCCCATACAGAAAAAAAAATATATATTGAAATATATTTTAAAGTGTCAAAAATATATGTGGCACATATTCCAAATACATTGAAATATTGTTGCATTGTTGTCCACTTATTTATCATTTTGAAATATATTCTGAAATATAACAAAAATATATGATGTTAAGTGTGAAATATATTTACATTTATAACATGTAATGTAAAATATATGACAAAATATATGGTCATAAAATGTTTAGCTTGCTAAAGAAGGGTCGAAAATGTATTTTGATCATAGTAATTCCTCTACCTTTTCCCCTATACACAACAGTAGGCTACCATATTTCACTACTGTATTATGACAAACAGCTATAATAAATACTGTACTTACATTTAAATGACTGCAATGTAAAATGACAGATAGTTGCTTTCCTAGGACTATTAGGCCATATTAGGTGGCACGTGCCTAACACTAAGTGCATTTATTAGATTTATTGTTGTGTTTTATTGACATCTTTCCTGAAGTCATTTAAATATTGAAAATATGCACAATATTTATGATGCAAGTATAACAGTGACACTCCAACAGTGAAGTACACTTAAACAATAAAAAGATTTCAAATGAAATAAATAAAAATGTAAAAAATACATTGAAAATGTGTTGTTTGTGAAAATGTTAACTTTTTAAATTTCAAAATATATTTCAAATGAAACAATCTGCAAAAGTTAAAACATATATGAACATATATGTTGTTAGTAAATATATTGACATAAATATATTCACATATTTAACTAAAATATATTTTCAAAAAAATAAAAAATATATTTACATATATTTAACTAAAATATATTTATTGGGCCAATTTCGAATATTTGCATATATTCCAAAAATATATTTCAAAATATATTCTGAAAATATATTTAAAATATATTTATTATGTGTATGGGATGACCAGTTTTCCGCTGTTCGCTTCTGAAGCCAAACCCTTTCATTTCTAAGTTTCTATTCGAGTGAAAGCACTGACGTCACGTGACACACGAGGAAGAGAAGCCTGTTTCGTTTTCATGAAAATGATGTATTTGTTTATATTGTAAAACTGGCATGTTCAAGGCTCAGGTCTGCATTAGTCAGAAACTGTCCTGTGAAATCAAGAGGCTTATCTCTGTTGCTTTACATCTGACACACAAACCTTTGCACTCATTAAAAACAACTGTAATAAAGTTATCCATAAACTGAACAGATATTATTAGGCTATAATATATTCAGATGTCTGGCATTCTTACAAAAACTGTACCATAGTAAACATAGCTTCCAGCAAAATACCATAGATCTTAGTGTTCAAAAGGGGTATCGACTGGAAACACCCCAGGTAATGTTGAGTCAGGTGCGAAAGATAAAAACTCTACCACAGACAGCACTAATTATAATATATTAAACTACATGATAGTGTATTATTATATTATATTACATTACATTATATATATAAATTCACACACACACACACACACACACACACACACACACACACACACACATAATTATCCCGTCCTGGTAACAACCCAAACAACATCATTATTCAAGACACGCCTCTTGGATAGAAGAGCGTATATATACAGACTGACGCCTCCTTTCCTCATCCAGAACAAATCCCGAGATCCATTCCTCACATCACATCACATATCCAAGTAAGTTTTGCTTTTACAATCGTTTTCTATGTTAAAACAACAATGTATCGAGTGTTTGGTGCGTTTGTTATTATGGCAAGCCGTTTTAACATTTAACCCTTAAAACCTACTAGTATCTATTTTCATGCAACTAGTACTTATTTTTTAGATACTATCTATTCCATTAAGTTCTAGTTCTTATTATTTAGATAGTAGTACATTTTTAAAAGATACTAGTATTATTTATTAGATGCAAATTCTTATTTTCTTCGATCTGCTACTCATTAGATACTAGTATAAAATAGACACTAGTTTATTCATTAGATTCTAGTACTTATTTCGATAGTGACTGGTAACTATTCTTTTGTTAGTAGTAACATAGCCTATTTACATTTTTTGCCATTGACTTCTATGTGGATCTGTCATGATATCAACTATTCATTTCTGACTTGTTGTCACGTCTGGTTTCGTTTCATGCTTTAGTTTCATTTCTGTCATGTGATCCGCTGATCTAGTTATGTGATCCTGGTTTATTGTCTTGATTGTTCACAGATGTCCCTTGTGCCTTGTCTAGTCATTAGTATTGTTACAACATGTTTGTCTAGTGCCTGTAACCACTGTTGGGAAGTTTATGTCCATGTTTATGTTCACGTTTAAGTCTTGAGTTTCATGCCACCACGCCATGCTTTTGTTTTATATTTGATCTTGTTCTGTCTACTGTTAAACTGCACTCGGGTTCTGCAACCTCGTCTTAGTTAAAGTATGTATTTATTAGTAGTTATTTATTCGGTAGTACTACTTATTGTTTAGATTCTAGTTCCTAAGATACTAGTACTTATTCAATAGATACTAGTACTTGGTCATTAGATAGCCTACCTATTAAAAAAATCGAATGAATCTAGTAATATTTAAAAATATACTAGTCAATATTGGAATTAAAGTTTGATTGATTATAATAAGATTCGCGAGAACAGCTTTAGATCAGATCAGGCACACTGGGGTCCTAAACTGGGACTCATTTTTATTTTTATTTATTTATTTTTATTGACAAAAACAGCAACATACAAAACTCTTGTAGGGGAAAGAAGAGTTGTGTGGGAAAAAGGACCTGGACAAGAGCCACACTTTATGCAAGTAGATCCAATCTGCAACCAAATGGGCGACAAGACTGGTGTGACCCTCACGTTGTGCAATTGATAAGAGCTGCAACTTCTGTTACATACGAAACTCAAACATCCAACTGCAAACGAAACGAAAGTGAAACTGAAACTGCCTATTCGTTCGAGCTCAGAACTCGCGGGCCGATCTCAATCACGTGACACTGTTATTACACAGCTCTCTCCATTCACAGCACAACTAAAGACTGTTTTCTTACCAGGCTCGCCCTAAAGAAGAGGGTCTGATGGCGGATCAGGATAATAAGAGGTGTTTCGGGGAGTACCAGTGTCCCCAATGCAAGAGGAAATGGATGAGTGGGAACTCGTGGCCGAACATGGGTCAGGAGTGCACCAAATGCCACATCAACGTCCTTGCTCACAAACAGGTGAACAGACGCTCACTTTAGACTGAAAATAGACTGATGGTGGTGTATATTCCTCCATCGGGTAATGGGAAGCGTCAAGCGTGCCACTGAGACAATTTCGAGAATCCTCTCCAGACGCGCTGGTTATTTTAAACGGGGACTTTAAAGGGTTAGCTCACCCAAAAATGAAAATTCTGTCAGTAATTACTCTCCCTCAAGTTGTTCCAACCCCGTAATACCTTCATCTTCAGAACACAAATTAAGATATTTCTGATTAAATCTGAGAGCTGTCTCACTCCTCCATAGGCTTCTAAGGCATTATAACTTGCTGGCCCAGAAAATTAGTAAAGACATCGTTAATATAGTCCAAGTGACTACAGTGGCTCAATCTTAAGTTTATAAAGCGACGAGAATACTTTTTGTGCGCAAAAAAACAAACAAAAATAACGACTTTATTCCACTATTCATTTCCTTCTCTCTGGGCCTCGAGTTTTTTCACGTAGTGTTTTAGCGCAGCGCGTCTGTGTTGCACGTCACACGTAGGCTCACTATTGGCCGACGCTGGTCATGTGTGTGATGCGTGTGACGTATATAATGTCTTAGAAGCCTATGGAGGAGTGATCCAGCTCTCAGATTTAATCAGAAATATCTTAATTTGTGTTCCGAAGATGAACGAAGGTCTTACGGGGTTGGAACAACATGAGGGAGAGTAATTACTGACAGAATTTTCATTTTTGGGTGAACTAACCCTTTAATCACTGCTCTCTCTCTCTTTCTTAAACAAATGGTGACGAGGGGTGACAAAACTATTGACTTGTTTTATAAGAACTTTAAGGATGCTATGTTGCTAAATTGCTTCCTCCGCTGGGTAAATCTGACCTGATAACCTTGATGTCCAAATATTTATCACCGGTGATACATTCTGATAACAGTCGACTACGTCAAAGACTGTGCACATCTGGTCAGAGGATGCTTGTGAAACATTAAGGGGGTGCTTTGAATGCACAGACTGGTCTGTGTTCTTTGATGGACAGTGATCTGGACAGGATCTCTAAGAAAGTGACTTTACTGTGTCAATCAAGTCTTTAATTCTGTGTAAACAAATCAAAATCTTTCCCAATAACAAACTATGGGTCACCAGAGAAGTACATAGCTGCTATTAATAAGAAGAAAGCTGCTTTTCACAGTGATGAAAAAGAGAGGATTAAAGACGTTCTCTCCAATCTTAGGCTGAGCAGCTCTGAGGACTGTAGTCCAGTTAATCTTAACACTGAAGTCGTGTTTTACAGTGGATTTAGAACAGCTAAGGGGCGTTGTTAGGCACGACGCGGATTGCTTTACTTTATCACGACCACAGTTTGTTAGGTTTGCTAAAAAACATTTGTCACAGTGTCTGGTTTATGTTTCCCCGGGTGTCCACTAGAGGTCTCTTCCCCATACTGTCACCATTCACTCTGGAACTGCATTTCCCATAATCCTTTGTCTGTTCTCATCACTCGTGATTGCACTCAGCTGTTCCCTATCACATTATTAGTGTCTGTGTATAAATACCCTGTCTGTTTTAGTCCTTGTCACAGAGTCATATCTGTTGATGACAAAAAAAAAAAGCAGCATATCTGTTGATGACAAAAATAGGATAAATAAGATGATCAAGAGAGCTGGTTCAGTTATTGGTCTTACCCCAGACTTACTTGAGGTTACTGTGGAGAAGAGGATGAGGTCAAAACTAAAAAAAATCTTGCTTTTTGAAGGCCATTACACAATGTTTTTAAAGGACTCAGAAGCTCTTTCAGTGAGCGATTGGTAATGCCTCGGTGCTCTAGTGAGCGAATGAGAAGGTATTTTGTTCCTGTAGCGGTCAGATATTTCAACAAACACTGTTAATTGTTACATTTCTTTGCATTCTGCACTTTTGAATTGTGAAACTGAATCTTTTTTTAATAATGTCTCACTGGTTCTTAATCAGGTTTTAATAGTCTCTTAATGCAGGATTATTTATCTGTCTGTTAGTTGTGTATTGTGTTTGTTGGCTGTATGGTCTAAGTTGGTGGCAAACCAGTTTCCCTATCGGGATTAATAAAGATTTTCTAATCTAATATAATCTAATCTAATCTAATCTAAAACAGCATTTCTGCCATTAGATTAGGGTTTGTTTTCTGGTTGCAATATCTTAACGTCCTTAAAACGAGATACTTTAGCAAAATTAAATGATGTATTGCTGAATTATTTAAAGTGTAAACATAACCTCAGTGAAGTTTCTGCTTTAAAAATTGGGTAAAAAATAAACGGATTCACTTTGTGCAATCTGACTTTGTAAATGCTTCTTGTTTTAAAGATGTTTTTTTTTTTACTAGAAAACAAGACATTAAACAAACAGCAACATTACACTAAAGAAAGATGAACATGGAAATTAAAGCAGAATCAGTGCTCTATAAGAGAAATATTTCTCTAGGGATGAGCGGAAGGATTTAAAATCTTTCCTCTGTGTTTGCAGACTCCTCTGGAGAAACCTGACGGCCTGGACAAATCTGACCTGAGCAAACATCATCCTCAGGAACTCTGTGAGAAGTGTAAGCAGCTCGGACGCTACTGTGGTCGAGATCGGTGTTGAACTCTGACCCCCGGCATCCTAAAGACGCCCAGATACACCCTCTACATATACACCTTGTGCTAAAATCTGCTCCACTTTAGCTGAACAATATTCACTGATTCCTGATTTGAAGCAAAACTCTAAGTAAATGAAACTGAAATGGTGTCAGCATCATTTATGCAATATGTTGATTTCCACAGAAAAAACATATTTTTAACAATAAATCTGTGGTTGTTAAAGTAAATGGAGCACCACAATTAAAACACCACTGATGAATTAGAAAAAGAAAAAAAATATTTCATGCTTATGTTTTATCATTAATCATTTATATAATTTGAAATGCATGTTTAATGCTTTTCTTTTATGAAGCTTTATGCCTCAAATATATATCTGATTGACTTAGTGTGAACTTTTGAACTTCTTGTTTAGATGAGGGCAAAAGTCCAAAAGTAAGTTTCCAATAGACAGACCACAATGTCTCAGAATAAAGTGGTAAATGAATGCAATCTAAGCTGAACATCTTGTACGGGCTAACACCTCAGAGTCTGAAAACATGAAAACTAGATATGTTTGTGTCTGCTTCGATACAATATACTGTGAAAAGAGGAACTTAACTCTGTTCCAATAAGCAACTGTTTATAAGCTAAGAATATTATACCCAGAGGCCCAGTTTCACAGACAGGGCTTAGATTAAGCCAGGATTAGGCCTTAGTTCAATTAGGGCATTTAAATAGCTTTTATTAACATGCATTAGAAAAAAAACGCATTACTGGTGTGCATCTTGAGACAAAACAATGGTACTGACATATTTAAGATATGTCAGTACAAGTTACATTTGGTTAAAACAGCTTAAAGATGCATTATAGTCTGGGACTATCTTAAGCCTTGTCTGTGAAACCAGGGGAGAGTGTTTTTATTATATCTTACTTAGAAATATTAGCAGTTATTTTAACTGTTCATTTTATGTTTCTTTATTAAACTTTTAATCCTGATTATGGGTGAATTAATTTTACTCTTTATTTATTATTTGATTGTCTGCTTTTGAGAAATAAAATTTGTCTTAATCATCTGACTGGATCTCCTCCTTACATCAACCACAAAACTCAAACTGACCCTCAATTCTCATTTAATGTGCTGTGAGATATATATATATATAATATCCCTCTGAATAGTGTTAATGGTGCATGTACCTTTTATTTGATATCAGGTTGCTGTGAAGTGTAAGATTTAAAATAATCCAAGATATTTGAAAATGAACATATAATTTGGAATTCCTAAAGGCACAGATGGGCTGATAGTGATCAGGCCTGTAGGCCTAAATGCATGTACATCGGGGGGTCTACGAATTGTCACACCTTTAGTACAATGGGGGAAACTGTAATTATCTGATTGGTCAGTTTGATTGTCTCACATTTGGGTTTCGGTCACATGGTCACAGAACGGATAAAAGAGGATTGTAACAGTTGCTCTGCCTCTCTTCTTATTCTCTGGGTCCCTTTATTGGAGCTCTCTCTCTTTACCTCCTCTCTCTCTCTCTCTCTCTCTCTCTATCGGAGTGCATGCTGGGAGTGAGTGGATCGTTGTGAGTGTGAGTAGTGACTCGTGCTTGAGTTTTTTCCCTTCTTCTTTTCTATCGTTTTTTTTTTTGTATGGTTTAGAAGTTGTGATGTATTGTATGCTTGAAAGTTTTGCATTTGACACAGTAGAGATTCCGTAGCTATAGTGCTGGGAATGTTGGGAAAAGTTCGGGCGTGCATGTCGGTGAAAGCAGAGTCTTGGTCAGCTTATAATGAACGGCTTGAGCAGTTCTTCGAGGCGAACGACATACGCCAGGAGAAACAGTTTGCGACCCTGTTGAGTGTGATGGGAGCAACTACCTACAGTTTACTAAGGAACTTGGTACAACCAGAGAAGCCAAAGGATAAGTCTTACAAAGATATATCGTGGACACTTTAAAGAATCATTTTGAGCCAAAGCCGTTGCTGATAGCGGAAAGCATCTCGGTTACTAACGTAACCTCGGTTCTCTCTAGATGAGGGAACGAGTGTTGCGTAAGCTAGCTTACGCTACGGGAAAAACCTCTTTCTCGAGAATACTGGAGCCAAAAATTAATGTAAAACGCATAAACCCCAGAATGGGCGTGGCTATGCCTATATAAGCCAGAACTCGATAGGATGCGCCTTGGTTTTCATCGACTGAAGCGAAAACAGATGGTAGCACAAGCACAGCAGGGTTACGCAACACTCGTTCCCTCATCTAACCCCTCATCAAGAGACACATTCTCTTACGAGAGTACTCTCGTGTTGCATAAGCTAGCTTACACTACGGGAACCCAATGTAAAGTGCCGTGCGTGCTAAGAATCAACCACAACACTGTCCCAAGGGCAAGTGCCCTGGGCTCATATGATAATGGGAAGATAGAAGCCGACGTGGAGTGGGCTTAATAAAATAACATAAGGCAACATGGTTACCTTAATGTGAATAAAGGTGGTTAACACAGTATAACAGTCAGGGTAGATTTAGCCAGCCTGAACTGTAAGTGACAACTGGACTGGACACAGCCACTGTGTACAAGAACACTAGAACATATCTTGCAGTCTGAGGAACTGAGTCAGGCAGAACTGCAAAGATTAACTAGACTGATAACAACCTAGCTTGAAGAGCAGGAACTTCCAGGTTATAAAACCTTATAAATGTAGACGGAAAGGTCCAGCCTGCCGCCATACAAATATCTTGAAGTGAAATCCCACTGGACCAGGCCCACGAAGAGGCCATGCCTCTAGTGGAATTAGCTCTGACAACGAAGGCCTTTCGATGTATAAGCTAGTGTGATAGCATCCACTATCCACCTGGAAAGGCTTTGTTTCGAGGTAGCTAGCCCTTTAGTGCGGCCACCAAAAGAAACAAAGAGCTGTTCTGACTGTCTGAAGGCAGCAGAACGTTCCACGTAAATTCTCAGCGCCCTGACTGGGCAAAGGAGACTCACGTCACTCTCGCTGTCAGATCCAGAGAGGGCTGACAGAGAAATGACTTGCGCTCTGAAAAGAGTAGCAAGCACTTTGGGGACATAACCATGTCTTGGTTTGAGAAGGTGAGATGGTGGATTGTTTGTTGCAGAGGGAGTCGCGGGGTTCCACCTTGTCGTCACCATCACCCAAGCTGTCAGTGATCCCGGAGGGTCGTGTCCTGGCTGTGGTTACCCAGGGGAATCAAGCTGGCTCCACTTCCACCCCTGAGGCATCAGTCGTACCCGAAAGTCTCCTCGGCAAGTGTGGGAGACGGACCTCATGGGAGTCGGCATCAGAGTCCTCTGCAACGGAATCAGCCCTGTCAGAGACTGTCCTCCATGCCCCAGTCACAGCTCCTGTTGAGCTTCCCCAACCAGTCGCTAGTCCAACCATGGCATCTGCTCCGCGGCCAAGGAGAAAGAAGAGGAGGAAGGGAGCCTCCAATCCTCTGTCTCTGTCTGTCCCTGAGCTCGCTCCTACTGAAAGCGCTGTCCTAGAGCCTGCTGCTACGGATGGTGCTGTCCCGGAGTCCGCTGCTGCTGAGGGTGCTGTCCAAGAGCCCGCTGCAACTGAAAGCACGGTCTCAGAGCCCGCTGCAACCGAAGGTACTGTTCCTGAATTGGCTGCTGAAGGCGCGGTTCCAGAGTCTGCAGCAGTGAGAGCTGTTCCCGAGCCTGCAGTCGTGAGTGCTGCAGAGAGGGCAGCGGCCGATTCAGCTGCTGAGGCTGTTTTGCACTCAGTTTCAGCTAGTCAAGAGATGCCGATCGTCATTGCTGCAAGAACCCTGTCAGAGTACTTATCCCGTCTTGTCAAGATTCTAGAAGTCCCTGTCAGTCCTGTCTTGTCCCCAGACCCTGTGCCCAGGCCAGCTGCAGAGAGCGCTGATCCCAAGCCGGCTGCAGAGAGCTCTGTTCCAGCGTCAGCTACTATCAACGCCACTACAGAATCGGAGATGGGGAGCGTCGATTCCTATTCTACTTTCGGGGAGCGTTGATTCCTGGTCTGTTTCTGCAAGCCCGGCACCTTCTCCCACTCCACAGTTGCCTGCTGTACCCCCCGTCATGATTCCTGTCCTGTCACCCGCTGTACCCCCTGTTTCTGTTCCTGTTGCGGTTTCCATCCCTGTCAAGCCGCCGTGTGTTTCCCCGGTCACCCCTGTCTCCACTAAACCCCGGACTGTTTCCCCCAAGACTTTTCCTCATGTGTCCCCATCCAAGTCTGCCCGGATTCGTCGTCCTCAGCCCTCGTCCCGAAAAACCAAGACCCCCAGTCCACCCATCCACCCTGGACTATCCCCCATGAACTCTTCTGTTCCTCCGCCCCCCCTCCCGTGTTTGTTATTTTTATTGTTGCATCCCAACCCTGTTGTCGTGTTTTCGTGTCTGCCGCTACTACTATTTGTCATGTTTTGTTGGTTTGGGTCTGTGTCACAGTCTGTCATGTCCCGTGTTTGATGTTCCCTTGAGGAGCGTCTGGAAGCCGCTCCTTAAGGGAGGGGTTCTGTCATGGTTCTGCCTTGTCCTTGATTTTCCCTAGTCTTGAGGCAGGATCATGACAGACCCATGTTTTGTGTACAAGCACATGGCCATTTGTTTGGGCCATGTGCTTGTGTTGTCTCGTCACTTAACCCCGCCCCCTTGTTATCCTCGTTTTGTCATTATTGCTTTACCTGTGTCACCTGTTATGTTATCATTAGTCTCCCTATTTAGTCCCCTTGTGTTTGCTGTCCTGTGCCGGTTCATTATTACACATTATGATTCATTGTGAAACCTTGTTGAGCTCTGTGAGTACCCTGTCAAGATTACCGTCTTAAGAAAGTTCTGATTTTGAATTAGCTGTTTGTTTATCGTCTAGTTACGTCAAATCATAGTCTAGTGTAGTCACTCCTTGTCTTGTCTATGTTTTGCCCCCTCGTGGGTTTTTTTTTCCCCATTATTGTCATCAAACCTTGTGTGTAGTGCATTCTGTCTGCGCTTGGGTTCATCTCTGCATCCTCATAACAGAAAGAGAATTCGATTCCGGCACGCTGTCTGTGCACACGATATTGTTGCGTGTCTTTCTGCGTGTCGTGTGTGATAAATAAATACGAAAACGTTTATTTATTTTTGCTAATTATTATTTTATTTCAGTTAGTTTTTCAGTAACTGTTGTTAGTTTCGTTTAGTTTTAGTTTTTCATTTATTATGATTTTTTTTTTTTAGTTTACGAAAATGGTTTTTGACCAATAGTTTTAGTTTTAGTCTTAGTTTCAGTTTTCGTTTACGAAAATAACTTTGGATCAGGGCAAGCCTTGACATTTCTTAGAAATGGTGTTTTTTCCTCTTACCTGTAAGTTGATGATGTTCATTCACCTGTCAGGACACACCTGACACCAACATGACCAGTTTTCCACTGTTCGCTTCTGAAGACAAACCCTTTCATTTCTAAAAAAAAGTTTCTATATGAGTGAAAGGATTGATGTGACACACAGGAGGAAGAGAAGCCTCTTTCGTTTTCATGAAAATGATTTATTTGTTTATATTGGACAACTGTGATGTTCAAGACATTAGTCAGAAACTGTCCTGTGAATCCAAGAGGCTTTTCTCTGTTGCTTTACATCTGACACAAAAACCTTTACACTCATTAAAAACAACTGTAATAAAGTTCTCCATAAGCTGAACAGATATTAGACTATAATTCATTCAGATGTCTGGCATCCCTTCAAAAACTGTACCATGGTAACATACTCGGTTACTATCGTAACCTCGGTTCCCTGAGAGTTAGGGAACGAGTATTGCGTAGCTATACGCAGTGGGGGAAACTCCTTTTCCTCAAAAAGTCTGAAGCCTAAAATGTCAAACGCATTTGCAGCTGCACAGCTAGCACAGTGAGTGTCTGGCTCACTCATTGGCTGTGCTGCGGTAACTATAGTTGCCATGTTACTATAGTGCGGCCGGCTACGCAATACTCGTTCCCTATCTCTCAGGGAACCGAGGTTACGATAGTAACCGAGTACGTTCCCTTTCGAGAATGGTCACTTAGTATTGCGTATGAACATTGACATGACATGTGGATAAGACCAGTCACTTGTTGGTACCTCCATGTTATAGAATTTCACAAATGTGGAAGGCGAGGACCAGCTGGCCGCCGCACAAACGTCCTGAATTGGAAACCCAGAGGACCAAGCCCAAGACGAGGCCATGCCTCTAGTCAAAAGGGCTCTAGTGCCAATAGGGCAAACCTGACCCATTGAGGTATATGCCAGAGATATAGCATCTACTACCCATCTGGGCAGCCTTTGCTTCATGACTGGAGATCCCTTGGATCGGCCACCGAAGCAGACAAAGAGCTGTTCTGATTGTCTAAAAGACGCAGAACGCTCCAGATAGATTTTCAGTGCTCTAACGGGGCAGAGCAAATTAGCCTCCCCATCCTCTTCGGAAGGGGGAAGAGCTAATAATGTGATAACCTGTGCTCTAAATGGTGTTGAGAGCACTTTGGGTACATAGCCATGCCTGGGTTTGAGGGTGACTTTGGAGTCACCAACTCCAAACTCCAAACAGGAGGGGCTCACAGAGAGTGCCTTCAGATCCCCCACTCGCTTGATAGAAGCCAGTGCCAGCAGGAGAGCAGTCTTTAGTGAGAGTAGTTTGAGATCAACCGACTGAAGCGGTTCAAAAGGTGGTCCCTTCAGGGCCCCAAGGACTGTGGAGAGGTCCCACGATGGCACAGACGGAGGCCTGGAAGGGTTCATCCTTCTGGCTCCCTTCAGAAACCGTAAGACCAAGTTGTTTCTTCCTAGCGATTGGCCAGCCACCGGAGCATGATGAGCTGCAATAGCGAGTGCGACCGATACCTTGCATGTCTCGGGTTCGTCCGAGCACCAGTTGGAGAACACTGACCACTTCAGAGCATAGAGGCGCCTAGTAGACGGGGCCCTAGCCTCAGTGATTGTGTTCAGGACCTTCTCAGGGAGGTCCCTGGGTACCCGTTGAGGGGCCACACATGGAGGGCCCATAAGTCGGGTCGCAGATGCCATATCGTCCCGTTCGCCTGCATGAGGAGATCACTGCGCAGTGAGTGTTGTCTTTCGAGGCGAAAAGGCGGAGACAGGCTTGCCCTCGTGCAGCGCTCCCCAACCTCGGTTGGAGGCGTCTGTGAAAACCACTTTCAATGCGGAATTCGTCCCCATGGTCACGCCCTCGTGGTACCAGTTCTGAGCCTGCCAGGGAGTCAGGGTCCTTAGACAACTGTGATTCACCATGATGCGCAGGCTGCCTGACCGCCATGCATGGGCTGGCACATGGCATTTGAGCCAGTGCTGCAGTGGGCGCATGCGCAGTAGTCCCATACGGAGTACTGACGATGCAGCTGCCATGAGACCGAGAAGTTTCTGAAACTTTTTCAGGGGTGAGCACTCGCCTGCCTTGAAGGAGGCTGCCAGCTGTTGAATAGAGAGCGCGCGCTCTGGTGTGAGCTGCGCTTTCATAGTTGTAGAGTCGATAACTGTAACCAGGAAGATCACACTCTGGCTGGGACTCAGTTTGCTCTTGGATAAATTGATTTTGAGACCCAGGCATTCCAAATGGCTGAGAATCAAAGCTCTGTGTTGTAAAAGTTCGGTTCTCGACTGAGCTAGAACCAACCAATTGTTGAGATAGTTTAGCACACGCACTCCCTGATGCCTCAGGGGAGAAAGCGCCGCGTCCATGCACTTCGTAAATGTACGGGGTGCTAGGGACAGACCGAACGGTAGAACTGTGTACTGATAAGCCTGCCCCTCAAAGGCTGGCCTGTGACGAGGGGCTATCTGAATGTGAAAGTAAGCGTCTTTCAGATTCACAGTAAAAAAACAATCCCCCGGGTGAATTTGCGCAAGGATTTGTTTGGTAGTTAACATTTTGAATGGCCGTCTCATGAGAGCCTTGTTCAAATGTCTCAGATCTAGGATGAGTCTGATGTCGCCGTCTTTTTTCGGAACTAGAAAATAGCGGCTGTAAAACCCCGAGTGCTGTAGCATGGGGGGGACTAGTTCTATCGCCCCTTTTGCTAACAGATTTTGTATTTCAGAGCGAAGCACGTGACACGCGCTGCTTCTCACCAAAGTCTTGACGACCGACCTGGAACTTTGGGGGTCTGCGAGCGAATTGGAGTACCCGATACCCTTATATTGTGATTTATAGTGCTGCGTCTCCAGCATGGAGTATAAAGATTGTTAAGTGACGACCGTGGACGCAGTGCTGGAGTATAAAGATTGTTAAGTGTCGACCGTGGACGCAGTGCTGGAGTATAAAGGTTGTTAAAGGGATAGTTCACTTTGAAATAAAATTTTGGTATGTTTTAGCTTACCTCAAGGGCATCCAAGATGTAGGTGTCTTTTTTTCCGCAGTAGTTTCAATTTTTATATTTTTAGGTCAAACCGTTCTTGTCTGCCAGTCATATAATGCAGGTCTATGGTCATGTTACTATCGTTTTATTACTATCGTTACATTAAAACAATTCCCCATCGTCCAAATTAAACAATTCCCCATCGTAAGTACACATTGAAGGCCTAAGACATGAAACGAGCGGTTTGTGTGAGAAAACGAACAGTATTTACAGTATATCGTTTATACCTCTTGTAACACAGCCACGTCCAAGTGATCTGAGGGCGCGCGCGCTTCCTGCTGTGTGACGTGTGCGCAGACTGGTGCATAGTATATACACTAGATGTCGCCTTGGCTACTGCATTCGTTCCAAAGAACTGCAGTAGCCAAGGTGACATCTAGTGTATATATCTATGCATCAGTCTGTGCACACGTCACACAGCAGGATGCGCGAGCGCCCTCAGATCACTTGGACGTGGCTGTGTTACAAGAGGTATAAACGATATAAATACTGTTCGTTTTCTCACACAAACCGCTCGTTTCGTGTCTTAGGCCAACAATGTGTACTTACGATGGGGAATTGTTTAATTTGGACGATGGGGAATTGTTTTAATTTGGACTCTGTGCATGCTCTTTGAGACAGTGACCATTGACCTGCATTATATGACTGGCAGACAAGAACGGTTTGACCTAAAAATATCAAAATTGAAACTAATGCGGAAAAAAAGACACCTACATCTTGGATGCCCTTGAGGTAAGCTAAAACATACCAAAATTTTATTTCAAAGTGAACTATCCCTTTAAGTGTCGACCGTAGACGCAGTGCTGGAGTATAAAGATTGTTAAGTGTCGACCGTGGACGCAGTGCTGGAGTATAAAGATTGTTAAGTGTCGACCGTAGACCCAGTGCTGGAGTATAAAGATTGTTAAGTGTCGACCGTAGACCCAGTGCTGGAGTATAAAGATTGTTAAGTGTCGACCGTAGACGCAGTGCTGGAGTATAAAGATTGTTAAGTGTCGACCGTGGACGCAGTGCTGGAGTATAAAGATTGTTAAGTGTCGACCGTAGACGCAGTGCTGGAGTATAAAGATTGTTAAGTGTCGACCGTAGACGCAGTGCTGGAGTATAAAGATTGTTAAGTGTCGACCGTAGACGCAGTGCTGGAGTATAAAGATTGTTAAGTGTCGACCGTAGACCCAGTGCTGGAGTATAAAGATTGTTAAGTGTCGACCGTGGACGCAGTGCTGGAGTATAAAGATTGTTAAGTGTCGACCGTAGACGCAGTGCTGGAGTATAAAGATTGTTAAGTGTCGACCGTAGACCCAGTGCTGGAGTATAAAGATTGTTAAGTGTCGACCGTAGACCCAGTGCTGGAGTATAAAGATTGTTAAGTGTCGACCGTGGACGCAGTGCTGGAGTATAAAGATTGTTAAGTGTCGACCGTGGACGCAGTGCTGGAGTATAAAGATTATTAATTGTTGACTGTAGACGCCCCAGGTAATTTTTAGTCGGGTACAAAAGAAGAAAAATCTACCACAGATAGCATATATGGCGGCGGGTCGGGCTGGTGCATGCCTGCATACAAAGAGATTATTGCAGGCATACCAGGCCAACCTCCTCAAAGAGGTGGACGACAGCGGAGAGGTCACCCTCGACGATATTACGGAACTTCGTCGAGTGGCCATTCTGACTAGTCATAACATAAGACGAGTAAAAAATACCAGTTGTGACTAGTAAGATAAGAAATGTGACTAGTTTCAATTATAAAAGATACTAGTGTCTAATAAATAAGTAATAGTAGAAATAGGTACTAGTTTCGAATGAAAAGTAATTGCATACAATAAATAAGTACTATCATCTAATGAATCTAGTAATATTTAAAATACTAGTCAATATTGGAATTAAAGTTTGATTGATTTACAATAAGAATCGCGAGAACAGCTTTAGCAGGCACACTGGGGTCCTCAGCTGGGACTCATCACTTCTCTTGGACTTTCCTTTACAGCTTCCGTTTCATATTTGCATTACATATTAACATAAATAGTGTTTCATATTTACATTAACATATTAACATAAATAGTATTTCATATTATAAGAAACATGGAATAGATGGAATCTGAGATTAATATGGTTTTAGCATAGTAGAGTTGTGTGAAGATCAGGGTATAAGCTCGCACTCTGTCGGCCCAAAGTCCGGCATCCGACCAGCGTGGAAGGTTTCTATGTGTTACTGTCTTTTTCTCGAGGCAAAGTATTTTTTGATTAAATGCAATACATTTGAATATGTATTCTCTCGTTATTTCATCTGACTCCATAAATGAAAGGTTTTAATGATATCTGTGCATCATTAAATGTGAGCAAATGTTTGACTATTCTTTTTAACTCTTTAATGAAAATAATGTCAAAGTCAGTTAGAATAATCAAATGTAACAATTTATTTTGTCAGGTAAATGTATCATGCCAAATTCATAATCAATTCAAAGATAATCGATACAAAACATCAAATGCTCTGGAATAAAGAGAAGAGATGCAAACCTAACATTAAGAAATATATGAGGCTGAGAGGTCTCACTCTCAACCTCACAGGCTAATCTGAGGTACAGAAAAGGGCCGAATCCCCTGCTGCATTTCATTATATAGACAGAACTTCTTTCACATGGAAACATCTGCTAACAATGGGAATTTACATTCAGAGTTGACACCTTTTGGGGGGTATGAGACCATTTGCCTAGAGACCACCTTCCTTTGTGTGCCAGTTATCCCTAAACTCTTAAAAACCTTATTATCTTTTGTTTTACTTATTTGGAAATGAGACATTTGTACCAGTCGCACTGAGACATTTCAAATGATACCAAACATTTGTAAAACTGTATGATAATTGTTCACATTAAACCATATGGATTTTTGGTTGAATTTCATGTGATCTCAGCTTGAGAGACGGGGAGTGGGGGAAGAGGGGAAGAGATGTATTCTGAGGTGAGACTTTGCGTCTCAAATGGTGATGCTAACTTCACAAGAGTGAGTTCAAATGTTAATTTCCTTTGTTCTCTCAGAGAGTAGCTCTCTCTTCCAGTTCTTCCAGTTTTTCCAGTCTTACAAGGGCAAACCTTGACATTTCTTAGAAATTATGTTTTTTCCTCTTACCTGTAAGTTGATGATGTTCATTCTCCTGTCAGGACTCACCTGACACCAACATGACCAGTTTTTCCACCGTTCGCTTCTGAAGACAAACCCTTTCATTTCTAAATAAGTTTCTACGAGTGAAAGGACAGACGTGACACATGAGGAAGAGAAGCTCTTTCAATTTCATGCAAGTTATTTTGTTTTGTTTATGTTTATATTGGACAACAAAGACATTAGTCAGAAACTGTCCTGTGAATCCAAGAGGCTTTTCTCTGTTGCTTTACATCTGACACAAAAAACTTTACACACATTAAAAACAACTGTAATAAAGTTCTCCATAAACTAAACAGATATTAGGCTATAATACATTAAAATGTCTGGCATCCCTTCAAAAACTGTACCATGGTGACCATAGCTTCCAGCAAAATACCATAGATACTACTGTGAAATCATAATACATTTGTAATGGATGTCCTTCAGTGTAAGAAGCCTTCAGAATATCTGACATTTTGCATTATATTAATTTATATTAATTAGTGCTATCAAATCAATTATTTCCAATTATCACATCGAACATAAAAGTTAGTTATTTTTCCGTAAAGTTTTTGTTTAATATATATATATATATATATATCACACACACATTTATATATACAAACATATATTATATAAACACTTATGTTAGATGCGATCCCGTCTCCCCTTTCTCTCTCCCAGCTCGCTTCCTGTCTAGCTACTGTCCTATCCTAATAAAACACCAAAAAAAAAAAAAAAGTAGTAACTATTAGGTTACTTAGTAATTAAAAACTAAAAACAAATATGCATATTAAAATAGTAAACTATATATAAGTAGTAAAACAAAACAAAAATGCATTAATAATATTTATAGCAGCGTCCTGGTAACAACCCAAACAACATCATTATTATACACACGCCTCTTGGATAGAAGAGCGTATATATACAGACTGACGCCTCCCTTCCTCATCCAGAACAAACTCTCCAGATCCATTCCTCACATCACATCACATATCCAAGTAAGTTTTGCTTTTACAATCGTTTTCTATATTAAAACAACAATGTATCGAGTGTTTGGCATGTTCAATTGAAAATCTTACTAGTAACATTTGGAATAAATACTAGTATCTAATGCACTGTTAGACTTTTCAAGGGTTTTTTACAGTAACTTACTGGCAACACTGTTGCCAGTAAGTTACTGTAATTAAGATTTACAGTACATTACCGTTTTCAGTTTTACAATATGGTACTGTAATTGTGTAATACAGTGCATTACTGTAAAAACGAAGCTAATCAGTACACTACTGTAATTATTTTTTATTTGTACTAAATGAGATTTCATAATTTTTATATATAATTAATTTTATTTTTATCCTACATAAATACTACTAACATACAAACCAATTAGACAAAGTTATTACAAAATACCATATTTTTATTTAAAACATTTCATATATATCACAAAATATACAGTCTGCCAATGCTGGAAATGATGTGTGGAATTTTTACACATTAATGGGTGAGTTTAGGGACAACGTTTTTTTGTGTTAATTTTAACTCATTCATTGTGTTAATGATTTTAACAAAGTAAATATGTCAGAAAGGTTAGCACAAAGATGTGTAGACGTGTTCAATTAACACATTATGTGCTGTCCTTCACTGCACACATTGTTAAAAACATACATAAAATCATAAACAAAACGTTAGCATTTGACAAAATGAATGTAGAGTCATTGGTTGTTTAGCTTATACAAGTATTATAATGAAATATCAACCATTACATTCATAAAACTGCAGAATATAAATACATTTTTAAGCAGTCAAAAAGAAAATGTCCAACACAGGACAAAACACAGTTCTTTTCACAATACATGACACATAACCCCACCTTCAAAATAATTTCACTTATTTACAAAAATGTGTTGGATTCATGTACACTGGTGGCCAAAAGAAGTATTTAAGTGTCTTAATGTTTTTGAAGTCTATTTGATTCTCAAGAAACATTTCTTATTATTATCAATGTCTGACTGTCTACCCCTCAGTCTACTTCTACTTCTACGAGTAAAAATCATCATCAAAATAATCTTTAAAAAGTCAACACAATGTTTTTGTCCACCTTTGCGAATAAATGAACTTCTCCAAAGATTGGTTCTTGTTCAGAACTTGACTGACAACATCAGAATGTTCCCTGATCTGTGTGCGTGTCCACAAACACAAATGTACTCAGTCCTTCAGAGGAGAGCCTGGTTCCAACACTATATACTGTGTGAGAGAGAGAGAGAGAGAGAGAGAGAGAGAGAGAGAGAGAGAGAGAGAGAAATAAATACTAGTGTCAAAATATTTGTAACCTCCTTTTTTACATTTTTATTATTATGTTTACAATAACTTAAGAATATATATTTGTAAACAGCTTTGGCAATAGCATATTCAAACATTTCAACTGAACTAAATTAAATTATTCCAGATTCAATTTTAATACTTACAAATCCTAAATTCTGTCCAAAAATGCTGAGATCCATAGAGAGAAAGACTGACATCGATGATTTAGCCCATTTCAGCTCATCTGCAGTGAAGGGGTTCCTGTCTGAGACAAATATACATTAAGACACATGCAAGAAATCACTGAGTGATGATCGTTCTCCATCCTACAGTAGTTAACCCACCTGTGCGCTGATGTTGGGACCTTCCTGTTCAGGTGGGACTGCAATGGTAGAGAGTCTTCTGCCTAATAAAATATCAAAATAATGCAAAAATATAAACTTAAGTTGTTTAGAATGCTAGATTTGGTATGAATGAATTAGTGAGAGTTTTAGTGCAGTGCTTACCTGGATACATTTAATCTGGTGAGACTGAACATAGAAAATGGTCCATCTTCTGATTGGTTCATTTGCTGTGTAATAAATATAAAGTTAGACATGATGCAAAGGTCACTTATTTGATATAAAGTTAGCCAATTTTATAGAGATTTTATAAGATATTGTATGCTACCTAGTCTGCACCAGTGGCTCCAAAGCACTTATGACATATTGCTAATCATTTCAGCAAACTTACGTCAAAATATATCACAAATGGCCTAACGTTAACTTATCTCCGGAATCTTGCTAGAAGTCACTGGCGCGAATTGGCGCTTTGTTGCAGTTGCCTTTAAACACGTACAAAAATGGAAGTAAATATTAAATTCTATAAAACAAAATAATAAAAAAACTATAATATGTAATAGTTTGCAAACTAATGCTAAAACTAGAAAGGTGGCAGCTAGCCAAATAAAACTTAACGTTAGCTAACATAACCTTACAATGTTATTTTCTCATCAGTAGGCCAACATTATCTACAACCAAAACAGAATTTCACATAGTTAATTTATTGTTAATGTAAACTAAGCGTTGCTTGTTGGCGTATTTTAACTCGACAACAAAGTGTGTAAAATGAAACGTTAGCGCAGTTTACTGTGGTAAAGATCGTTACCGCCACGTTGACGAGTATAACAGGTTAAACTGGGCACATTCCTGTCAACACACACAGAATGTTTTTTTTTACCTTGCTTGCTGCCAGACACGAACGGCGCGGTCCAGCAAAAGACAGTCCCAGTGATATTACACTGGATGCTCCGGCGAGACACGACAAATCCCAGACAGTGTATAGTGATGCGCCGTTATATTTCGGACGTACGGACGGTAACGTTACGAGTCCAAGCGCTCGCGCTATTTCTGGCAAGGGACAAACAGGTTTACATTTTGCATTAATGGTCCGGCCCGGTCGCTTCAATGTGTCCAATATCCTCTGACTGTTATAGCGTTGTAGACACGTGGTGTAAGGCAAAAATTAGGAAATAAAAAGCACGATGGAATAGTGCCAGCCAGAGAGGCCGTTACGTCAAATACAGTAGTATACAGCAAATATAAAAAATACAGTAAGTCTCTGTATGTGGTGTTAGACAAATACAGTATTATACAGCGAATTTAAAAAATACAGTAAGTCTCTGTATGTGGTGTTAGACGTCACAGAAAATTCCCATGATGCAATGGGAAACAGTTATTTACTGTAAAGAGAAATAGCAGTATAATACTGGGGGATTTAAAGTAAATAACTGTAGAAATTACAGAAAAGTCTAACAGTGTAAATAGGTAGTATCTAAAAAATAAGTACTAGTACCTAATGAATAACTAATAAATACGTACTAGTCACAATTGGAATACATAGTCAGAGTAATAATAAAGACTGAACTTTTTATTTATTATAGATTATTATTAATAATAATAATAAAGACTGAACTGCCAATAATAAAATCCAAACAACAGTTAAGTAGATCCAAAAACCGGTTCATACCCACCAGCCAAACAACCACAATACCCAGAGATTGGGACTTTTGGAGAGCATTCATAATCCCTTACAATCAAAAATTTGGAATATTAATCTGTGTCTGAGAATGCGAGTTATGTCCAAATAAGATTTGTCTTGATAAAAATGAAAATAAAACCAAAACACAAATTAAAATACATTTCAGGAGTTAATCCATGTATGTTGCCTGTAATTTAGAGAGTTTAAGGCATTCTTTTTTTCTTTCTTTTTTCTAGAAGTTTTAAGGATTGAAATAAAATGAAAATGCCTCAAAACATGGAGGAATTTTAAGAAATCTACATATGTGTAAATAAAATTAGGCTACGATCAACATATTAATAAACAAAAATTCGATCTCTTTGTTTGGCAAAAAAGACACCAAAAGGACTTAACAATAGTACTATTGTAAATAATAATAATAATAATAATAATAATAAATCAATATCTTTTTGACAATCCAAATTAAACCTTAAACGATAAGAGTGTTGAGATCACGTGATCAGGTGTAGATTCTGCCCTCTGCTGCTCACGTGACTCCATTACAGGCTGATTAAAGAAAACACTGTGAAACTCCTGTCTTTTTTTAATTATTTTTTTATTTATTTTTATTGAAAATAAAACACAAGTACAAGAAAAATTGGACTGAACAAACAAGTAACATGGGGGCTTAAAACAATCAACATATAGGAGAGCAGAGCACAGATCAATTATACAGGAATGAGAAGAAAAAAAAAAACACAACAAAGGTACATTTGAGAAGATAAACATTTGCAAATCACCAATTACATACGTCAAATTTTTCAAACAATGTTACGGTTTTTAAGGCTTTGGAATTATTGGAGTTTTTAATGGACACAAAATATCTTCTTATATCAGACATGAAGAGACATAATAATGGCTTTGAGTTGGAATATTTACATTTATGAACATAAAACTTAGCTAAAATGAAAATCAGGTTAATAACATAGTATCTACTGTCTTCTTCATGTTCATACTGTGAAACTCCTGTCGGTGTGTGTCTTTGCTTTTCCTTTACAGCTTTACATGTTTCATATGTACATTAACATATTAACATAAATAGTATTTCATATTGGGGTTCCAAAAAACATTAAATGAAACATTATTAAAGATTGAAAACCTCTATGACATATTTACAAAACAATGTACACTATACCATTCAAAAGTTTGGAATAATTAAATTTTTTTAAATGTTTTTGAAAGACGTCTTTTATTCTCATCAAGACATGGCTGCATTTATTTGATCAAAAATACATTAAAAACTGTGAAATATTATTATAATGTAAAATAGCTGTTTTCTATGTAAATATATAGTAAAGTGTAATTTCTTCCTGTGATCAAAGCTGAATATTAATTTCTCACTGACCCTGAACTTTTGATAGTGTATAAGGTACTGAAATATTTTCAGTATGTGATTCAGTCATTTATTTTTAGTCGAGTCATGATTCTCGTTTGTAATACTGATGAACTAAAGATTGTTTTGTTGCAGGCTCGTCCTAAAGAGGTGTGATGCCGTATCAGGGTAAGCTCGGAGATTACCGGTGTCGCAACTGCGGGAGAAGATGGACAGCTGGGCACTCACACCCGAACGTGCCTCAGATGTGCAAGCAATGCCACGTCAACGTCTATCCTACAATTGTAAGCTTTCTGGAGTTTCTTTATTAAAGCATTTGTACAAAATGAGCCGCTAAAGAACATCTAAATTCATCTAAACAGACTTGAAAACGTAAAAAGTTGGCGAGCATCTGATTGTTATTAATCAGGACTTCAGAAACTGGAGACACTGATGTAATAGAGGTCTTTTGGCTCAAGATGAAGCTTTCATGAGGGACTTTGCAGTGTGTTTGGCAGGTTATGAAGTTATGAACCGGGTAGAAAACACTTGATGAAGAGCATCGAGTCGGATCTGCTCTCCTTAACGCTCCTGATGTCCCTTTTTCCTTTGTAATGTTCACCAGATGTTCTTCTGTATTGTAAATGTTGCTATTAAGATGCATGCTTTTATGTTGACATCATGGCTGCTTTTTGGCTTTTTAAAATCAGGAAATATTTTAAAGAGGCCATGTTAATCCCTTTTACAAAGTCTTGGTTTTGGCTCTACTAACAGGTTTTCCTGCTTGAATGTTGAGTATTCTCCTCATATTCTCCATTGTTGCGGCTCCTCTCTTCCCAGTCTGTCAGTAACGCTCTGTTTAGTTCCTGTCTCTATGAAGCCCCTCCTCCTGAAAAGCACACTGTGCTCTGATTGGTCGGCTGGAGCAGTGTGTTGTGATTGGTCGAGCGCTTCGAGTGTGTTTGGGAAATGTCCCGCCCCTTACCATAACCGCCAGTTTAACACACTACTAACTAACTCAACCAGGCCCCGCCCCTTTATTCTGCGTATGAATTATTATAATGATGAATATTGTGACGTGTTCGTTCCCGGAAGAAACTCGAGACTACAGTGGAGGCGAGTTCAGAAACACTGACACTGATATAGAGAAGAACTCCCGCTGGAGGGACTCTGAAACATTTTTCTTGCTCAAACACCAACATTATACACTAAAGAAAGATGATAACAGAATAGTCGCTCTTTAAGAGAAATATTCCTCTAGGGATGAGCGGCAGGATTTAAAATCTTTCCTCTGTGTTTGCAGCGTCCTCAATAGGAACCCAACGGTCAGGATCTCTGTGAATAGTGTAAGAAGCTCGGACACTACTGTGGAGAGTGACCTCTGACCCCCGGCATCCTAAAGACCAGATTCACCTGCATTCACCTCGTAACCAGTGCTAAAATTTCCTCCACTTTAGCTGGGCAATATTCACAGATTCCTGATTTGAAGCAGAACTTTAGGTAAATGAAACTGAAATGGTGTCAGCAGCATTTAATGCAATATGTTGATTTCCACAGAAAATATATATTTTTAACAATAAATCTGTGTTTGTTAAAGTAAATGGAGCACCACAATTAAAACACCACTGATGAATTAGAAAAGAAAAAAAATATTTCATGCTTATGTTTTATCATTAATCATTTATATCATTTGAAATGATCTCCTCCTTACATCAACCACAAAACTCAAACAAACAAACTGGCCCTCAATTCTCATTTGATGTGCTGTGAGATAATGTGATTTAATGTGCTTGAGTAATTTCACTTAAATGGCCATGAAAATTACCTTTTAACTTATATACCTTACCTTTAAACTAATATTTGCATCTGAACTCTTCATATATATATATATAATGGTGCTCAATGGTTAATGGTTAATGGTGCTCAGTGGTTATCAGGTTGTTGTGAATTGTAGGATTTAAAGTAATCCAAGATATTTGAAAATGAACAAAGACATTTTCTTTTACTGTTTCAACCCCCCTCTTTCTTATCCCTAGGATATTTTGGAAAGAGGTGCTGATAGTGATCAAGGCCTGTAGGAAATTGATTAAAAAAAAAAAAAAAGTAAAAATTTATAATATCCATGCATACCATGTATATTTAAAATATTAAAATGTCATAAATAAAAATATACAATTTCTATATCACTGCATTACATTATTTTTGCTTCCAGTACTTTAGAATAGTAGTAAGTAAAAATATGATTTATGATTATCTGCTCTTTGGAGCGGGGTAAGTTGTCACACTGTTCATAACTCCAACACTAGAGGCTCTATCTCAAATAGCCACTTTGTGTGACTTCTTCTGTAGTCAACTTCCTGTTCACATGTGGTCAAGATCACTCTAATCTGAGGTTAGCACAATTTTCTTATTTTTCTGCTAAAAAGGTAAAAAATTTGCACTGTACATTTTATGCAATACAACTTTGTTAGGTATGAATGTTAAAAAATGAATATTTTGCACAAAATAGAGGAGACAATAATGTGTCTTTTGATACTTTAGCTAAAGTGCTATGTTGAGCTAACCAGCAAAGGCCAGCAAAGAGTGGTTTACAGGCTTCTTAAAGCTTCTTAAAGCGGCATACAGCGCTGTCACTGAGAAAGCCAGAGGCAACTAGCCTTGCCAGGGAAAGTAGCTTTAAGAGAGAGAATGTTAATGCTTTCTTTGTTATGCGACTAAAACTTCATTTTTTCCTCTCGCGATAAGTAAAATCATCCCAAAAATCATGGCAACGGACGTTGGTGGGTTTATATACTATATCCCAGCCACTGCACTGGCCATTATTATTAATGGAAGGAGACGTACAGTATGTGTGTTTTCCAAGCATTAATGGTAAGGAACGACCCTTATTATACTTGTGAGCGGCTCATATGAGGAGTTTCTGGGTGTTTCTCCCTCAGATCTGCTTCGAGGTCTTGATCGTGGCATTTATTTGAGGTTTAGAATCCATTATTCCTGTAATTCTTTTGTCTTTTATGAATTTTAATAAATATTTATTTTTCAAATTGCCTGAAAAAACCCCTCATGTGAGCGTAAACTCCAGAGGACATCCGGCCATATCCAAAAGCTGGCCCCCGAAAACCAGCCAGCAAAGGAAGAAAACGACGCAAATCAGCAATTCTTACTGACACGCCAGTGAAGCAGCAGCTAGAAATAGAAAAGAATAAGCCTCAATCTAGCAAAAAGCTGTTTCAAAAGAAAGGGAAGCAACGGGGTTTGAAGTCAAAATCTGGACCTGCGAAGAACAAGGCAGCTAAAAGAAGAAAAATCATACAAGAGTCGTCATCAGATGATGAAGAGTGCTTCTGCCTCGTCTGTGTAGAGCCATTTTCAAACAGTCGCCCAAAGGAGACCTGGGTAAAATGTGTAAAATGCAACAACTGGGCCCATGATGCACCTCAGGCCAGGCAATTTATGTGTGCCAGAATTGTGACTCTGAAGATGAGTCTGATTAGTCAGATCCAGGGCATCTGTTTTCAGATCTATGTGCAATCCAGAGAACGTTTGAGTTTAAAGTTCAAAGTAAAGTCTTGCCACTTAATGTGTTTGGATTGAAATAAATAGTTTTTCCAGATTCTCCAGGCACGATTGTTTATATTTCCAGCTCTGGTTTGAATAAAAAAAATTAAATTAATATTCACAATTAAGTAGTTGTGTTCTTATTTTTAGATAATCTAGTGTGACAACTCATCCGCCGATGGGGCAAACTATCACAAGTGCACACTCTCTATTCAACAGTCTACAACTCCATAATGAGATAAGATATGAAGATGTTATGAATACAACATATGTGCCCAAGACTTCCTTCTTTCATTTGGTATGACATTTATACCATTGTGATGTATGGCGAAGTTCACTGTGTGACAACATGCCCCGCTCTCCCCCATAACATACATGATAGCATAGACAACATTCCAATATAATATAATAAACAGCTTACATTCCTCTTAATACGCAAATATTTACACAAATTTAAAATTAAACCATTAGTAAAGGATTATTAACTGTAAATGCCCAAATTACAATGCAAATCCAACAAGTGCTTGTCAAAGGCAGGTATTGCATTTTGTTTATTTGCAATTAACAAAAAAAAAAAAAAGATGTTCCTGAGATTCAATATCTTTTTGACAGAATGTGCATAAATTACTACACAAATGAAACCTTAAATGATAGTGATTATAAATGTCTATATAAGAGTGTTGAGATCACATGATCAGGTGTAGATTCTGGTGCTCATGTGAGTCCATTACAGGCTGATTAAAGAAAAGCTCTCCTGTGGGTGTGTGTCTTTGCTTTTCCTTTACAGCTTCTGTTTCATATTTACATTACATATTAACATAAATAGTATTTCATATTGTAAGAAACATGGAAGAGATGAAATCTGAGATATGGTTTTAGTATAGCAGAGTTGTGTGAGGATCAGGGCAAGCCTTGACATTTCTTATAAATGGTGTTTTTCTCTCTCGTAAGTTGATGTTCATTCACCTGTCAGGACGCACCTGACGCGAACATGACCAGTTTTTCACTGTTCACTACTGAACCAAACCCTTTCATTTCTAAACAAGTTTCTATTCCAGGGGAAAGGACTGACGTCACGTCACACATGAGGAAGATAAGCCTCTGTTGTTTTCATGCAAATGATGTATGTAAATGATGTTGGAATACATACTAGTCAGAACTGAATAGTTGATATCATGACAGATCCCCACAGAAGTCAATGGCAAAAATTTTAAATGTGTTAGTAACAAAAGAATAGTTACTAGTCACTATCGAAATACTAGTACTAGTATCTAATGAATAAGAACTAGTATCTATTAAATAGTATCTACTGAATGAGTACCCGTCTATAAAAAAATAAGAACTAGTAGGATATCTAATGAATAACTACTAGTATCTTTTAAAAAAGGTAGGCCTACTAGTACCTAAAGAATAAGCACAAGTACTTAATGGAATAGATACTAGTATCTAAAAAATAAGTAGGCTACTAGTTGCATTAAAATAGATACTATAGGTTTTAAGGATTAAATGCAAATACAGCTTGCCATACTAGCATCTAATGAATACTTACTAGTAATAATTTAAAAATGTACTAGTCAATATTGGAATTAAAGTTTGATTGATTTACAATAAGAATCGCGAGAACAGCTTTAGATCAGGCACACTGGGGTCCTCAGCTGGGACTCATCACTTCTCTGGGACTCATCTCTTCTCCACACCGGCACCCTCGGCATTCAAATCTAGCGTAACTTTGGCTTCTGTGAAGTTGAAGGGAAAAAGGACCTGGACAAGAGCCACACTTTATGCAAGTAGAGCTCCAGAATGCAACCAAACGGGCGACAAGACTGGTGTGACCATCACGTTGTGCTGCAACTTCTGTTACAAACGATACTTAAACATCCAACGGCAAACGAAACGAAAGTGAAACGTTGTGCAACTGTTAAGAGCTGCAACTTCTGTTACATTCGATACTCAAACGGCAAACGAAACTAAAGTGAAACGAAACCGAGCTAAAAAACAACAACAAATTACTAGACTATAAGTTACTTGTCACTATTTGGATAGTAATAGTAGCCTAACTATTAGATTACTTAGTAATTAAAAACAAATAGTAAATTATATATAAGTAGTAAAACAAAACAAAAATGCATTAATAATATTTATAACCGTCCTGGTAACAACCCAAACAACATCATTATTCAAGGCACACGCCTCTTGGATAGAAGAGTGTATATATACAGACTGACGCCTCCTTTCCTCAGAACAAACTCTCGAGATCCATTCCTCACATCACATCACATCACATCATATATCCAAGTAAGTTTTGCTTTTACATTCGTTTTCTATGTTAAAACAACAATGTATCGAGTGTTTGGTGCGTTTGTTATTATGGCAAGCCGTTTTAACATTCAATCCTTAAAACCTACTAGTCTCTATTTTCATGCAACTAGTACTTATTTTTATGATTCTAGTATCTATTCCATTAAGTACTAGTGCTTATTCTTTAGGTACTAGTATATTTTTAAAAGATACTAGTTATTCATTAGATGCTAGTTCTTATTTTTTTAGATACTGCTACTAGATACTAGTACCTATTAAATAGACACTGTAGGGGAGAGCCGGGACAGTTGAAACACTTTTCAGATAAATGTCGTTTTCTAAGATAAGGTTACAGATAGATTTTTTATTTTTTTGTGATTAACAACTCACATATGTGTTCTCTTAGTATCATGTGTTATTCGGTACAAATATAGAATGATTTAAGTAAAATATGACTTTGAACGGGAGTTGTGCTTTGTTTCAATCGTCCCGCCTGTGCGGGACGGTTGAAACACAGGGGTGGGACGGATGAAACATAACAGTTTAAATGGCAACTATTCATCTAATGCTTATTTTTGTGAACAACACCTGACAAGTAACTTATGTACATATTGTTACAAACATATTTTGTAATTTATTTTCATTTAAAGGTTCATATTAACCATTTTTGTTCTGTCGCCCAATAAACAATCAGCGATAAGCCTATGTGCATTTTGTAGTAATCTTTCTAATAGGCTATTTTGACGAAGACAGACAAATCAGTTTACAATTAATTTTCTTACATTTCTTCCTTGAGTCATATTGAGTGTTTGCTAGTTGAATAGCCTGTTATTATGAAGAAAACGAGGTCAACCAGAAGACGATAAATGAAATTTATTGAATATTGAAGATTGGACAATTGATGATTATTACAGAGATAGCATGTGTTGCGTAATTGAAAATTAATTTGCATTAAAAGAAACACAAGTCTAGAAACAGTATATGAATCTATGAACAGTATAGGCTAGGGCTGGGTTTAACGGGCAGGACGCGCGGTCGGGACGATTGAAACACTGTTTCAACCGTCCCGACAGCGCATCCTGTCATTTAAACCTCTTTTGCTCTTAAACTAAAACACTCTGATATTGCACACTTAAGGGTGTGTTGCAGTACTAATACACCTGCCCTATTATCATTACAATGGCACATGAAACAATAAATCCAACTTGTCAGTCAAAAAAAAGTACCGCACGAAAGAATTCACTCACCGCATTCAAAAACAGCTTTGCGGCTTTAACTCCAAAACGGCACGACGTAAAGAAGAAATCTTTTCGCGGGTATATTAGGCATTGCGTGCTGTACGTGCTGACGAAATTTGACATGAGTGGTTTTCAAGGAAATCTCAGTGTTTCATCCGTCCCGCCTCTCCCCTACTTATTAATTAGATTCTAGTGCCTATTAAATTGGTACTAGTACTTATTCATTAGTTACTAGTACTCAGTCACTGGTAATTATTCTTTTGTTACTAGTAACATATTTAACATTTTTGCCATTGACTTCTATGTGGATCTGTCATGATATCAACTATTCAGTTCTCACTTACATTTCACATTTATGCATTTGGCAGACGCTTTTATCCAAAGCGACTTACATTGCATTTCAAGCAACACATTTACATTCTTATCAGTTCTTGCTTTCCCTGGGAATCGAACCCATGACCATGGTGTTGCAAGCGCCAACGCTCTACTGTTTGAGCTACAGGAAGGCTATGTACTAGTTCTAGTTGTGTTCTAGTTCTAGTTGTCACTTCTTGTTTCGGCTTTGTTTCATGCTTTTGTTTCATGTCTGTCATGTGATCCCCTGTTCTAGTTATGTGATCTTGGTTTTGTGATCCTATTTATTAGATACTAGTAGTTATTCATTAGGTACTAGTACTTATTTTTTAGAGACTAGTTCCTATTAAGATACTAGTACTTATTCAATAGATATACTAGTACTTGGTCATTAAGAGGATAGTTAACCTCGTTTAAGCCTGCATAGCCTACATGAGCTATCTTGTTGAATAGGCAGGGCAACTATTTAACATAGCATATTAAACATCACACAGTTACAGGCTAACTTAAGCGCGCATGAGTAATAACTTAGCATTGAGACCATGCTTGAGCAAACAGTTTGTGAATAGGCTACTACAAATGATGGCCGTGAAAGAGATGGTGAATAGCATAGGCTACTATTACACAGTATCGATAACGTTATGCGCACCAGAATGAAATATAATATTCAAAAGTTAACAGCATAGCTGACTTACAGATTCAGTTAACATCCACAAAAATGATGGCCGTGAAAGAGATGGTGAACATCTGACTTACAAATTCAGTTAACATCCACAAATTGAATAAATGCAACTTGGCACTGCACTTACTCGTGCCCGTAGCAAGACACCTGTCAAGTTTGAAATCCGTCGGACTAATGGTTCGAGAGATATGCGAATAACAGACACACACTGGGAGATCCAGTGAGAAAGCGTTTGAATTCACAGCAGAATTCATAACATCAAAGCGAGATTTAAATTCGTTGCAGAATTCTGTTATAAACCACACATATCAGATCAAACAGCGCTGACGTGGAAATCAGGACAACCTTAAAAGCTTTCCCCCAACTTTACACCCAGTAAATTCATTATGGACTAAACACTTGTAATAACCACAGCAGAGCAAAGAGATTAAAGACTTGTGAGTGTGTCAAACACAGATGCTTGTGCGCAGATTATAAAGCTTCATTCAAACAAATAAATCCTTTAAATCCGAAACAGACCTGCATATGTTTGTGTGAATGGATGCATGCGAAATAGAAGACAGTTTACTTACACTGATATTCACTATAGTGCTTCTCCTGGCAACATTTAAACTGCAACATGATACATCTTGAATTGTATTCCACAGTTCAGAATGTTACTGTGATGTAACATCAAATATTCTAATGCAACAACTGTAACAGTGTTTACATTAAGAACTGCAACATCGCAATACTGTAACAGTTCAACAAATACAGCACTGGGGTTCCAAAAAAAACATGAAATGGAACATTATTAAAGATTGAAATGATCCTGAACTTTTGATAGTGTTTATGGTACTGAAATGTTTTCAGTGTGTGAATTATTTTTAGTCGAGTCACGATTCTCGTTTGTAAGTCTACTGATGAACTAAAGATTGTTTTGTTACCAGGCTCGTCCTAAAGAGGTCTGATGCCGTATAAAGGTAAGAGGAGGTGTTTCGGGGAGTACCAGTGTCCCCAATGCAACAGAAAATGGATGAGTGGGAACTCGTGGGCGGATATGGGGCAGGAGTGCCAGAATTGCCACATCAACGTCCTTGCTCACAAACAGGTGAACAGACGCTCACTTTAGACTGAAAACAGCATTTTAGCCATCAGGTTAGAGTTTGTTTTCTGGTTGCAATATCTTAACATCCTTGAAACAAGATACTTTAGCAAAATTAAATGATATATTGCTGAATTATTTAAAGTGTAAACCTAACAAAACGCAGGGAAGTTTCTGCTTTAAAAATTGGGTAAAAAAAAAAACTGATTAGCCACAACTGGAACGGTCTCGTGTGCAAAAGGCCCATAGGGATCACCGTGGATGCAGATGCCATGAGACCTAACATTTTTTGATGCTGAAGAACAGTAAGATCTTGGCTTAGCCTGACTTTGCTCAGGGTATTGTGAATGGTCTCGATTCGAGCAGGAGACAGCTGTTTCCTGCATCATGATCGAATCCCATTCAATCCCCTAACTATGTTGTTCTCTGGGTTGGAGAGAGAACACTCTTGTCGTTGAGTCTCAACCCCAGAGAAACGCTAGCTCTTTTGATTGTGCTAGTATCAGCCCATCGTCGATATAATTCATAATGCAGATTCCCTGGAGTCGCAGTGGAGCCAGCGCTGCATCCATCCATGTGATAAGGCTAGGCCGAATGGAAGGCCGATATTGGTAAGCTTCGCCCCCCGAAAGCGAACCTCAGGAACTCCATGTGTTGTGGCATTATTTCTATATGGAAGTACGCATCCTTGAGATCGATTGTGACAAACCAGTCTTGATGTTGAATTTGCGACACGATCATCTTGATAGTTAGCATCTTAAACTTGAGCGCCTTGACTAAGCTTCGAAGATCTAAAATCGCCCCCCGTCCTTCTTGGGAAGCAGGTAGTATATATTATTGGAAACTAACGTTGACTGTAGACGTTCTGGGACGTCGATTGTAGACGAGACCCAGGTAGACACGGCTTAGAGCGGAGAGCCGGTCTCTTTAACAATGATGCCGAGCCAGGTGAGAGATAGCTGTGGCATCATCGTACACCCCCGCGCCATCGCACCCACGATAAGCACAAAGCACAAAGAAAAAGGAAGTATAAAGTAATTCCCCCATGAATGAGTTAACTTGTCATGGAGGTCTTCAAAGAAGGGGAGAGACTGTTGTTGGGGCCACCACACAGAAACCTGTCTCCCAGTTTAGAGCGTTTGGGGGTCTCTTGTTCATGTGGCCAGTCTATTTGTAATCTGGCACCCGCTGTTTCATCACGTGAGGAACGCTCAGAGGTAGGTAACTCAAAATCCAAACCGGATTCAAGAGATTGGTTATCCTCTGCACGAGCCGAGGAGGCGCCGGGGTGCGCTTCGGGATCATGCGAGAGGACATGTGGATCTGGAGAGAGAGCGAGCGATAGTTGTGGACTCGTCTCTCGCTCCTCAGTCAGATCCATTCGCGAATGGTGGGTGCTAGCCCTTGGATATAGGCGAGACGAGCGTGTAGCATTTTAACTGTGAACAACTCACAGTGCTCGCACTCGCCTCGCTCTAAAGCAAGGGCATGCTCTTGCCCCAAACATACAAAACAGTATTGGTGTGTGTCCAATCCAGACATAGGGCGTGAACATGGAGGCACACACCGTTTGTTTTGTAGATCGCTTTTTTTTTCTCTCACTTGTAAGACAGAGTGAAGATGAAAAGAGAAAGGATTTTCTGCGCACTGCCTGCAAAAACTAACTCCAACCAGAAGAAACCAGAGTGTTTCAGAGTTTGAGTGGCACACACATACACACAGTATGGTCTGAAAACAAAAGACCTACATATGCACACATTTTCATGCTCAAACAGCAACATTACACACTAAAGAAAGATAAAGATAGAAAAAAGCAGAATAGATGCTCTTTAAGAGAAATATTTCTCTAGGGATGAGCGGAAGGATTTAAAATCTTTCCTCTGTGTTTGCAGCGTCCTCTGGAGAAACCCGACGGCCTGGACGCATCGGACCCGAGCAAAAGACATCCTCAGCATCTCTGTGAGAAGTGTAAGAAGATGGGACGCTACTGTGGTCAAGTTCGGTGGTGAACTCTGACCCCCGGCATCCTAAAGACGCCCAGCTACACCCTCTATATATACACCTTGTGCTAAAATCTGCTCCACTTTAGCTGAACAATATTCACTGATTCCTGATTTAAAGCAGAACTCTGAGTAAATGCAACTGAAACGGTGTCAGCAGGATTGTTGATTGCCACAGAAAATATATAAATTGGGTTGTTAAAGGGGTCATCGGATGCAAAATTCACTTTTATATGGTGTTTGCATATAAATGTGTTTGCAGTGTGTGGACACAACCACCATACAATGACAAAATACATTCACTCCTTTATTTTTTATCCTCAAAAAGCCTAAACACTCTCAATAATCAAGCCGTTTTGATTTTCTGAGCAATATGACATCATATTGTGACACGCCCCACAGAAGGGGGGGGGGGGGGGTGAGCAGTTGCTCATTAGCATTTAAAGAGACATGCACCGAAACGGGTCGCTGTGAACAGAGCTGTTTTTGAGGAGGTAAAAAGCGTGTTGTTTTACACAACCATTGAGTATTTTATCCAAAGTATGTTACAAACTTCACATGAAGACCCTAAAGAATCACACCAACTTGTGGAAAATGGGCATCCGATGACCCCTTTAAATGGAGCACCACAATTAAAACACCACTGATGAATTAGAGATGCTTATGTTTTATCATTTGCTTATGTTTTATCATCTTTTCTTTTATGAATCTTTATGCCTCAACTGCAGCTGATTGACTTAGTGTGAACTTTTGTACTTGTTGTTTAAATGAGGGCAAAAGTCTGTAAGTCTCCAATAGACAGACCACAATGTCTCAGAATAAAGTGGTAGATGAATGCTATCTAAGCTAAACATCTTGCAGTGTACGGGCTAACACCTCAGAGTCTGAAAACATGAAAACTAGATATGTTTGTGTCTTGTGTGTCTGCTTCAATGCAATATAGCACACTTACTGTGAAAAGAGGAACTTTGCTCTGTTTCAATAAGCAACATTTAGGGAGATCAGTATCTGTACAGGTCAGTCTATAGCCTGGACTCAGACCTTGCTCTTTCACAACCTGTCTTTTCAAAGAGAGATCTCTCAATTATCTATAGGCTAAGAATATTATACTCAAGAGTGTTTAAATTAGAAATATTATAAGTTATTTTAACTGTTTGTTATGTTTCTTTATTAAACTTTTATTCCTGCTTATGGGTGAATTTATTTTGCTCTTCATTTATTATTTGATTGTCTGCTGTTCAGACATAACATTTGACTTAATCATCCTGGATCTCCTCCTTACATCAACCAGAACACAAAATTATGAAAAAACAAACAAACTGGCCCTCAATTCTCATTTAATGTGCTGTGATATATATATATATATGCACCATTAACACTGTTCAGAGATACACATATATATATATCTGAACAGTGTTAAAGGTGCATGTACCTTTTATATTCTAATTAACATCCATGCCGCTTGACAGATTTTGATTTTAACAGTTATTGCAGCGCCATCTAGAGGCGTTTACCTGTTCCTGCAGAAAACATGAATGATCGCAGTGACCCAAACAATCATCATTCACTTTACTGCCCTTACTATATGTATCAATACATTGCTATACAGCAAGCTTAACACTCCTCCAAAAAGTACTCAAGACAGAGCTGACTTCAGGTGCATTTAATGGAAGCGGTGTAAAACTGCAAAAAACAACAATAGAAATACATTAACTTACAAGACACTTGATGAACATAAACGTCTTCTGATACATCCATGTTCAAATATAGTTAGCATAGCATGCATAATAGCATAGGCAACATTCCAATATAATATAGCTACCACAACAGCTTACATTCCTCTTAATACGCAATTGTTTACACACATTTAAAAATAAACCATTAGTAAAGGATTATTAACTGTAAATTCCCAAATTACAGTGCAAATCCAACAAGCCAGGAAAAGGTGCTTGTCAAAGTCATTGCATTTTTTTAATCTTCAACCATTCATACAATCTGTCCCAAAAGGACTTAAAAAAAAAGATGTTCCTGAGATTCAATATCTTTTAACCTTAATGATAATGATTCATATTTACATTACATATTAACATAAATAGTAGGGGTGTGACGAGACGCTTACTCCACGAGACGAGACGAGACACGAGATTGGGTTCACGAGAACGAGACAAGACGAGATTTTGACACAATTTTTAAGAAATCCTCAATGATGAAATATATGAATGGAAAATAGTCTTTTATTCAACTGAAAATCACAAAATGCAAAACAATTTATGTGCATTTTGAAATCAACTTGTAATGAATGTTATTTTACTTCTATTTTAATGAATTCTATGCAGTAAAGGACATGCAAACAATGCAAAATGTTTTGCTATAAACTCTACTTCTCCCTGTACGATTTCACATGAGAAATCTAACTCCTTTCCACAAATCGAACATAAAAAAAATAAAACAGTATAAATAAAATAAATATAAATAACTGAAATAACACTTTAAGTGCAAACAGTAAGTGTGTATCCATAATCAAAGTACTGCTCTCTCAAAACTACAAGTTCAAACAGAAACAATTTTTTTCTTCAAGCATGAAAAAGAGATAAATTAACTAAGATAAGCCTAAGATATGGTCATGTTCTTTTTCAAGAATATAAGCATGTCGACGATTTCTGGCAGCAGTTGAGACCTTTGGGCAGGGCTGCACGATATGAGGAAAAGCTGCGATGTGCGATAACATTGTTTAATATTGCGATGTCGATATGATTTAAGCTATACTGTTCCCATGTATTAGTGCTTTAATAGGTTCTTTGCGTGATAGGTCAAATGTTTATTACCTGCCTGGTTCAGATTACACTATTTTAGCGCGATTTTGGCACGATCCGTTTCGTGGAGACTCATAAAGGACAACGGGCGTCGGGACGCAAGATTCGATCGTTTCATTTCGTATAGTGTGTCATAGTGGGCGACAACGCGTCTGTGATGCTTCACGACATCACGACAGAAAGACTAGCATGTTTAATTTTAACGGTCCTCCACGACGGGTTGAGTGTGAGCGAGAGTGAGTGAGAGTGCGGTTACAGTGAGTGTGCGTGTGTGTGTGTGCGCGCGAGTGAGTGAGTGAGCGAGGGACAGTGAGTGTGCGTGTGTGATTGGCCCGGCACACAAATGATTTAAAAGTGGCAGGGGCATCTTCAATACAAATTTCACCCTCACGCTCCATCACGCTGACATCACAACAACTCACAAGACAAAGTTTTTTTTTTTTTTTTTTTTTTTACTCACGAGACAAAGTTTCACCTCGACGAGAAATCTCGTCGCGTTTTAATCTCGCGAGATCTCGTAACACGAGATCTCGTCACACCCCTAATAAATAGTATTTAATATTTACATTGACATATTAACATAAGGTATTTCATATTGTAAGAAACATAGAAGAGCTGAAATCTGAGATACTGTATGTTATTAGTATAGTTGTTACGATCTGCTCCGAGACTCGAAGGTAAAGATCCAAACGCAGCTTTATTTAGGGGTAATCCAAAGAACAAGCAATAGGTCATACACAGGAAGGCAGTCCAAACAAACAAAACAGGCAGGGGTCAGAGGCAAGAGAGTAATCCACGGAACAGGCAAGAAATCCAAAAACCAAGAGACAACAAAACCAGGGAAAAACGCTCAGAAGTGCAGTGCAACAACATACAAAACTTCGCAGTGAGTGATGGGGTGAACCAGGCTTATATGGGGTGAACTAAACAAGATGATGAGATACAGGTGAATGTGATAATGAGTGCTGATGAGTCCAGGCAGAGAATGATGGGAGATGTAGTCTGTGAGTGAACATGAGAGTCAGGTGTGGAGTGCCCTCTGGTGGCTCTCAAGGGCACTCCAGCTGGTTATCGTTACATAGCCCCTCCCCAAAGAGCGGCTTCCAGACGCTCCAAAACTGTCCAGGTGGGAGGTGGCCCGGAGGCGGATCCGGGGGCGGGATGGAGGGCCAGGTCCGTGGAGCGGAAGATGACCTTGAGACTGCGGTAATACGGGAGGCCAGGACGGAGCAGGCAGTGCAGGCGACCAGGGCGGAGCAGGCGGCCAGGGCGGAGCAGGCTGTGCAGGTGGCCAGGGAGGAGACGACCCTTCAGGCGGCCAGGGAGGAGACGACCCTTCAGGCGGCCAGGGAGGCGACCATGGCTCAGGAACAGGAACAGACACCGGCTCAGGAACAGGAACAGACACCAGCTCAGCGGCGGCCATCTTTTCCGAAGACACTGGCTCGGCGGAAACCATCTTGTCCTGAGACACTGGCTCGGCGGCGACCATCTTGTCCTGAGACACTGGCTCAGCGGAGACCATCTTGTCCTGAGACACTGGCTCGGCGGTGGCCATCTTGTCCGAAGACACAGGCGTGGTTTCAGCCATCTTGTCCGAAGACACAGGCGTGGAGTCGGCCATCTTGTCCGAAGACACAGGCGTGGAGTCGGCCATCTTGTCCGAAGACACAGGCGTGGAGTCGGCCATCTTGTCCGAAGACACAGGCGTGGAGTCGGCCATCTTGTCCGAAGACACAGGCGAGGATTCGGCCATCTTGTCCGAAGACACAGGCGTGGAGTCGGCCATCTTGTCCGAAGACACAGGCGCAGAAAGAGGAAGAGGAACAGATTCAGGCTCAGTATCAAGCGGGTCGCACACCGGACGCGCAGCTCAGCGCCGCGTCGCGCCGCGCAGCGCCACGTCTTTTAAATTCGAACACATTATTCTCTATGAGAGTACACACACCGGCGGCGTCTGTCCGCGGCGCCCAGCAACGGCTCAGGACCGTGTTCAAAATCCTGCCGCGCCACAGAGCGCCATTTACATAGTTTTATATTAAATTTACATTTATGTGTCTCAAATCGTAGTTAATGTATATACGGACTTCACCCTGTGCTGCAATATACATTTAGTTTTATATTTATTTACAGAAATCAGAAAATTGCTGATGTTATCGGATTTTCAGGTGAGAGTTGTCCTAGACGTGGCGCGGCGCGGCGCTGAGCTGCGCGTCCGGTGTGCGACCCACTTCAGGATCAGATTCAGGCTCAGGAACAGATTCAGTCTCGGCGGGACGAGACTCTTGACGGGCGGACGTGACGTGAAGCTCAGTCTCTGGATCGGCAGAAGTGACGTGAAGCTCAGTCTCTGGATCAGCAGAAATGACGTGAAGCTCAGTCTCTGGATCGGCAGAAGTGACGTGAACGGTCTCTGGCTCAGGATCAGCGCGCTCTGAGCTTGACGGGACCAGCGGCGAGGGCTTTGAGCTGGGTAGGACCAGCGATGAAGAGGGCTCTGAGCTGGACGGAACCAGCGATGAAGAGGGCTCTGAACTGGACGGAACCAGCGGCGAAGAGGGCTCTGAGCTGGGCAGGACCAGCGGCGAAGAGGGCTCTGTGCTGGATGGGACCAGCAGTGAAGGCTCTGTGCTGGACGGGACCAGCGGTGAAGAAGGCTCTGTACTGGACGGGACCAGCGGTGAAGAGGGCTCTGTGCTGGACGGGACCAGCGGTGAAGACTCTAGCTTGGCGGGCATGTCGCTTGCTGTCTCAGGCGCGGCGGGCATGATGCTCTCAGTCTCAGGGGCGGCGGGCATGACGCATACTGCCTTGGCTTCGGCAGATCTGGCGTGAAGTGCAGGCTCGGCTGGACTGGCGAGAAGTGCAGGCTCGGCAGGGCTGACGAGGAGAAGCTCAGGCTGAGGGGATACTGCAGGCTCACGGAGCTCCTCCTCTACCCCGCCCACAGTAAACGATGATCCGCTTAACAAAAGGACCAGATCAATATAGTGCTCCAAAGTCTCGTGAGGATCATGCAAGGGCATGAATGAACTGAGCGGTTCAGATAGCCCTCCCCGAAAAAAGATCTTAAGGCATTCTGTGTTCATTGAGGTGAGATTTGCCAGTTCAATAAACTCCTCGACATACCTCTCAATCGGCCGATTCCCCTGACGGAGACGCAGGATTTGTACTGCTGTATCTGATGGCATCGCTGCTGGATCTAGGTATGGCGAAGTTTTCTGTTACGATCTGCTCCGAGACTCGAAGGTAAAGATCCAAACGCAGCTTTATTTAGGGGTAATCCAAAGAACAAGCAATAGGTCATACACAGGAAGGCAGTCCAAACAAACAAACAAACAAAACAGGCAGGGGTCAGAGGCAAGAGAGTAATCCACGGAACAGGCAAGAAATCCAAAAACCAAGAGACAACAAAACCAGGGAAAAACGCTCAGAAGTGCAGTGCAACAACATACAAAACTTCGCAGTGAGTGATGGGGTGAACCAGGCTTATATGGGGTGAACTAAACAAGATGATGAGATACAGGTGAATGTGATAATGAGTGCTGATGAGTCCAGGCAGAGAATGATGGGAGATGTAGTCTGTGAGTGAACATGAGAGTCAGGTGTGGAGTGCCCTCTGGTGGCTCTCAAGGGCACTCCAGCTGGTTATCGTTACAATAGTAGAGTTGTGCGAGGATCAGGGCAAGCCTTGACATTTCTTAGTAATGGTGTTTCCCTCTTTTATCTGGAAGTTGATGACGTTTATTCACCTGTCAGGACGCACCTGACGCGAACATGACCAGTTTTTCCACTGTTCGCTACTGAAGCCAAACCCTTTCATTTCTAAACATGTATCGAGTGAAAAGACTGTCGTGACACAGGAGGAAGAGAAGCCTCTGTCGTTTTCATGCAAATGATTTGTTTGTTTATATTGGACAACTGTGATGTTCACAAGCGTTCAGACTCAATGTGAAGGTCAGAAACTGTCCAGTGAATCAAGAGGCTTTTCTCTGTTGCTTTACATCTGACACACAAACCTTTGCACTCATTAAACTCTAATAAAGATCTACATAAGCTGAACAGATATTAGGCTATAATACATTCAGATGTCTAAATCCTTTAAAAAAAACTATACCTTGGTAACCATAGCTTCCAGCAAAATACCATAGATACTACTGTAAAATCATAATACATTTGTAATGGATGTCCTTCAGTGTAAGAAGCCTTCAGAATATCTGACATTTTGTATTATATTATATATATAATATTAGTTTAGTGCTGTCAAATCGATTAATCGCATGAACATAAAAGTGATATATATATATATAATGTATATGTGTACACACACCCATATATGCATGCATATATATATATTCACACACACACACACACACACACATATTCAAAATGTGTAAATTAGAGTGTTACACATAATTTGTGCAATTTTTCTACACATTCCTTCTAAGAGTGTAGTCAATATTGGAATTAAAGTTTGATTGATTTACAATAAGAATCGCGAGAACAGCTTTAGATCAGGCACACTGGGGTCCTCAGCTGGGACTCATCTCTTCTCCACACCGGCACCCTCGGCATTCAAATCTAGCGTAACTTTGGCTTTTATTAAGTTGAGGGGAAAAAGGACCTGGACAAGAGCCACACTTTATGCAAGTAGAGCTCCAGAATGCAACCAAATGGGCGACAAGACTGGTGTGTGACCATCACGTTGTGCTGCAACTTCTGTCACAAACGATACTTAAACATCCAACGGCAAACGAAACGAAAGTGAAACGAAACCGAGCTAAAAACAACAACAACAACAACAACAACAACAACAACAACAACAACAACAATTTACTAGACCATAAGTTACTTGTCACTATTTGGATAGTAATAGTAACTATTAGATTACTTAGTAATTAAAAACAAATAGGCATAGTAAAATAGTAAATTATATATAATTAGTAAAACAAAACAAAAATGCATTAATAATATTTATAGCACCGTCCTGGTAACAACCCAAACAACATCATTATTCAAGGCACACGCCTCTTAAAAGAGCGTATATATACAGACTGACGCCTCCTTTCCTCAGAACAAACTCTCGAGATCCATTCCTCACATCACATCACATCACATATCCAAGTAAGTTTTGCTTTTACAATCGTTTTCTATGTTAAAACAACAATGTATCGAGTGTTTGGTGCGTTTGCTCTGTTATTATGGCAAGCCGTTTTAACATTTAATCCTTAAACCCTAGTAGTATCTATTTTCATGCTGCTAGTACTTATTTTTTAGACTAGTATCTATTCCATTAAGTACTAGTGCTTATTCTTTAGGTACTTAAATGCTAGTTTCATTAGATGCTAGTTCTTATTTTTTTTAGATACTGCTACTAGATACTAGTACCTATTAAATAGACACTGTACTTATTAATTAGATTCTAGTGCCTATTAAATTGGTACTAGTATTTATTTATTAGAGACTAGTACTTATTCATTAGTTACTAGTACTTATTGTTAGATACTAGTACTTATTGTTAGATACTAGTTCTTATTCATTAAATACTAGTACTTATTTCGATAGTGACTGGTAACTATTCTTTTGTTACTAGTAACATATTTAAAATTTTTGCCATTGACTTCTATGTGGATCTGTCATGATATCAACTATTCAGTTCTATTTGTCACTTCTTGTTTCGGCTTTGTTTCATGCTTTTGTTTCATGTCTGTCATGTGATCCCCTGTTCTAGTTATGTGATCTTGGTTTTGTGATCCTATTTAGTAGATACTAGTAGTTATTCATTAGTTACTAGTACTTATTTTTTAGAGACTAGTTCCTATTAAGATACTAGTACTTATTCAATAGATATACTAGTACTTGGTCATTAAGAGGATAGTTAACCTCATTTAAGCCTGCATAGCCTACATGAGCTATCCTGTTAAATAGGCAGGGCAACTATTTAACATAGCATATTAAACATCACACAGTTACAGGCTAACTTAAGCGCGCATGACACAGTAATAACTTAGCATTGAGACCATGCTTGAGCAAACAGTTTGTGAATAGGCTACTACAAATGATGGCCGTGAAAGAGATGGTGAATAGCATAGGCTACTATTACACAGTAGCGATAACGTTATGCGCACCAGAATGAAATATAATATTCAAAAGTTAACAGCATAGCTGACTTACAGATTCAGTTAACATCCACAAAAATGATGGCCGTGAAAGAGATGGTGAACATCTGACTTACAGATTCAGTTAACATCCACAAATTGAATAAATGCGACTTGGCACTGCACTTACTCGTGCCTGTAGCAAGACACCTGTCAAGTTTGAAATCCGTCGGACTAATGGTTCGAGAGATATGCGAATAACAGACACACACTGGGAGATCCAGTGAGAAAGCGTTTGAATTCACTGCAGAATTAATAACATCAAAGCGAGATTTAAATTCGTTGCAGAATTCTGTTATAAACCACACATATCAGATCAAACAGCGCTGACGTGGAAATCAGGACAACCTTAAAAGCTTTCACCCAACTTTACACCCTGTAAATTCATTATGGACTAAACACTCCTAATAACCACAGCAGAGCAAAGAGATTAAAGACATGTGAGTGTGTCAAACACAGATGCTTGTGCGCAGATTATAAAGCTTCATTCAAACAAACAAGTCCTTTAAATCCGAAACAGACCTGCAATGTTTGTGTGAATGGATGCATGCGAAATAGAAGACAGTTTACTTACACTGATATTCACTATAGTGCTTCTCCTGGCAACATTTAAACTGCAACATGATACATCTTGAATTGCATTCCACAGTTCAGAATGTTACTGTGATGTAACATCAAATATTCTAATGCAACAACTGTAACAGTGTTTACATTAAGAACTGCAACATCGCAATACTGTAACAGTTCGACAAATACAGCACTGGGGTTCCAAAAAAAACATGAACTAGAACATTATTAAAGATTGAAATGATCCTGAACTTTTGATAGTGTTTATGGTACTGAAATGTTTTCAGTGTGTGAATTATTTTTAGTCGAGTCACGATTCTCGTTTGTAAGTCTACTGATGAACTAAAGATTGTTTTATTACCAGGCTCGTCCTAAAGAGGTCTGATGCCGTATAAAGGTAAGAGGAGGTGTTTCGGGGAGTACCAGTGTCCCCAATGCAACAGAAAATGGATGAGTGGGAACTCGTGGGCGGATATGGGGCAGGAGTGCCAGAATTGCCACATCAACGTCCTTGCTCACAAACAGGTGAACAGACGCTCACTTTAGACTGAAAACAGCATTTTAGCCATCAGGTTAGAGTTTGTTTTCTGGTTGCAATATTTTAACATCCTTGAAACAAGATACTTTAGCAAAATTAAATGATATATTGCTGAATTATTTAAAGTGTAAACCTAACAAAACGCAGTGAAGTTTCTGCTTTAAAAATTTGGTAAAAAAAAAAACTGATTAGCCACAACTGGAACGGTCTCGTGTGCAAAAGGCCCATAGGGATCACCGTGGATGCAGATGCCATGAGACCTAACATTTTTTGATGCTGAAGAACAGTAAGATCTTGGCTTAGCCTGACTTTGCTCAGGGTATTGTGAATGGTCTCGATTCGAGCAGGAGACAGCTGTTTCCTGCATCATGATCGAATCAATCCCCTAAGTATGTTGTTCTCTGGGTTGGAGAGAGAACACTCTTGTCGTTGAGTCTCAACCCCAGAGAAACGCTAGCTCTTTTGATTGTGCTAGTATCAGCCCATCGTCGATATAATTCATAATGCAGATTCCCTGGAGTCGCAGTGGAGCCAGCGCTGCATCCACCCATGTGATAAGGCTAGGCCGAATGGAAGGCCGATATTGGTAAGCTTCGCCCCCCGAAAGCGAACCTCAGGAACTCCATGTGTTGTGGCATTATTTCTATATGGAAGTACGCATCCTTGAGATCGATCGTGACAAACCAGTCTTGATGTTGAATTTGCGACACGATCATCTTGATAGTTAGCATCTTAAACTTGAGCGCCTTGACTAAGCTTCGAAGATCTAAAATCGCCAACCCCTCCTTCTTGGGAAGCAGGTAGTATATATTATTGGAAACTAACGTTGACTGTAGATGTTCTGGGACGTCGATTGTAGACGAGACCCAGGTAGACACGGCTTAGAGCGGAGAGCCGGTCTCTTTAATGATGATGCCGAGCCAGGTGAGAGATAGCTGTGGCATCATCGTACACCCCCGCGCCATCGCACCCACGATAGTCGAATATGTCGACGTCGAAAGCACAAAGAAAAAGGAAGTATAAGGTAATTCCCCCATGAATGAGTTAACTTGTCATGGAGGTCTTCAAAGAAAGGGAGAGACTGTCGTTGGGGTCACCACACAGAAACCTGTCTCCCAGTTTAGAGCGTTTGGGGGTCTCTTGTTCATGTGGCCAGTCTATTTGTAATCTGGCACCCGCTGTTTCATCACGTGAGGAACGCTCAGAGGTAGGTAACTCGAAATCCAAACCGGATGCAAGAGGTTGGTTATCCTCTGCACGAGCCGAGGAGGCGCCGGGGTGCGCTTCGGGATCATGCGAGAGGACATGTGGATCTGGAGAGAGAGCGAGCGATAGTTGTGGACCCGTCTCTCGCTCCTCAGTCAGATCCATTCGCGAATGTGCTAGCCCTTGGATATAGGCGAGACGAGCGTGTAGCATTTTAACTGTGAACAACTCACAGTGCTCGCACTCGCCTCGCTCTAAAGCAAGGGCATGCTCTTGCCCCAAACATACAAAACAGTATTGGTGTGTGTCCAATCCAGACATAGATTGTGAACATGGAGGCACACACCGTTTGTTTTGTAGATCGCTCTTTTTTTTCTTATTTTTTTCTCTCATTTGTAAGAAAGAGTGAAGATGAAAAGAGAAAGGATTTTCTGCGCACTGCCTGCAAAAACCAGAGTGTTTCAGAGTTTGAGTGGCACACACATACACACAGTATGGTCTGAAAACAAAAGACCTACATATGCACACATTTTCATGCTCAAACAGCAACATTACACACTAAAGAAAGATAAAGATAGAAAAAAGCAGAATAGATGCTCTTTAAGAGAAATATTTCTCTAGGGATGAGCGGAAGGATTTAAAATCTTTCCTCTGTGTTTGCAGCGTCCTCTGGAGAAACCCGACGGCCTGGACACAAGGGACCCGAGCAAAAGACATCCTCAGCATCTCTGTGAGAAGTGTAAGAAGATGGGACGCTACTGTGGTCAAGTTCGGTGGTGAACTCTGACCCCCGGCATCCTAAAGACGCCCAGATACACCCTCTATATATACACCTTGTGCTAAAATCTGCTCCACTTTAGCTGAACAATATTCACTGATTCCTGATTTAAAGCAGAACTCTGAGTAAAAGAAACTGAAATGGTGTCACAGCATTTATGCAATATGTTGATAGCCACAGAAAATATATACATTTTTAACAATGAATCTGTGGTTGTTAAAGGGGTCATCGGATGCAAAATTCACTTTTATATGGTGTTTGCATATAAATGTGTCTGCAGTGTGTGGACACAACCACCATACAATGACAAAATACATTCACTCCTTTATTTTTTATCCTCAAAAAGCCTAAACACTCTCAATAATCAAGCCGTTTTGATTTTCTGAGCAATATGACATCATATTGTGACACACCCCACAGAAGGGGGGGGGGGGGGGGGTGAGCAGTTGCTCATTAGCATTTAAAGAGACATGCACCGAAACGGGTCGCTGTGAACAGAGCTGTTTTTGAGGAGGTAAAAAGCGTGTTGTTTTACACAACCATTGAGTATTTTATCCAAAGTATGTTACAAACTTCACATGAAGACCCTAAAGAATCACACCAACTTGTGGAAAATGGGCATCCGATGACCCCTTTAAAGTAAATGGAGCACCACAATTAAAACACCACTGATGAATTAGAGATGCTTATGTTTTATCATTTGCTTATGTTTTATCATCTTTTCTTTTATGAATCTTTATGCCTCAACTGCAGCTGATTGACTTAGTGTGAACTTTTGTACTTGTTATTTAAATGAGGGCAAAAGTCTGTAAGTCTCCAATAGACAGACCACAATGTCTCAAAATAAAGTGGTAGATGAATGCTATCTAAGCTAAACATCTTGCAGTGTACGGGCTAACACCTCAGAGTGTGAAAACATGAAAACTAGATATGTTTGTGTCTTGTGTGTCTGCTTCAATGCAATATAGCACACTTACTGTGAAAAGAGTAACTTTGCTCTGTTTCAATAAGCAACTTTTAGGGAGATCAATATCTGTACAGGTCAGTCTATAGCCTGGACTCAGACCTTGCTCTTTCACAACCTGTCTTTTCAAAGAGAGATCTCTCAATTATCTATAGGCTAAGAATATTATACTCAAGAGTGTTTAAATTAGAAATATTATAAGTTATTTTAACTGTTTGTTATGTTTCTTTATTAAACTTTTATTCCTGCTTATGGGTGAATTTATTTTGCTCTTCATTTATTATTTGATTGTCTGCTGTTCAGACATAACATTTGACTTAATCATCCTGGATCTCCTCCTTACATCAACCAGAACACAAAATTATGAAAAAACAAACAAACTGGCCCTCAATTCTCATTTAATGTGCTGTGATATATATATATATATGCACCATTAACACTGTTTAGAGATACATATATATATCTGAACAGTGTTAAAGGTGCATGTACCTTTTATATTCTAATTAACATCCATGCCGCTTGACAGATTTTGATTTTAACAGTTATTGCAGCGCCATCTAGAGGCGTTTACCTGTTCCTGCAGAAAACATGAATGATCGCAGTGACCCAAACAATCATCATTCACTTTACTGCCCTTACTATATGTATCAATACATTGCTATACAGCAAGCTTAACACTCCTCCAAAAAGTACTCAAGACAGAGCTGACTTCAGGTGCATTTAATGGAAGCGGTGTAAAACTGCAAAAAACAACAATAGAAATACATTACAAGACACTTGATGAACATAAACGTCTTCTGATACATCCATGTTCAAATATAGTTAGCATAGCATGCATAATAGCATAGACAACATTCCAATATAATATAGCTACCACAACAGCTTACATTCCTCTTAATACGCAATTGTTTACACACATTTAAAATAAACCATTAGTAAAGGATTATTAACTGTAAATTCCCAAATTACAATGCAAATCCATCAAGCCAGGAAAAGGTGCTTGTCAAAGTCATTGCATTTTTTTTAATCTTCAACCACTCATACAATCTGTCCCAAAAGGACTTTAAAAAAAAGATGTTCCTGAGATTCAATATCTTTTTGACAGAATGTACATACATTACTATACAAATGAAACCTTAATGATAATGATTCATATGTACATTACATATTAACATAAATAGTATTTAATATTTACATTGACATATTAACATAAGGTATTTCATATTGTAAGAAACATAGAAGAGCTGAAATCTGAGATACTGTATGTTATTAGTATAGTAGAGTTGTGTGAGGATCAGGGCAAGCCTTGACATTTCATAGTAATGGTGTTTCCCTCTTTTATCTGGAAGTTGATGACGTTTATTCACCTGTCAGGACGCACCTGACGCGAACATGACCAGTTTTTCCACTGTTCGCTACTGAAGCCAAACCCTTTCATTTCTAAACATGTATCGAGTGAAAAGACTGTCGTGACACAGGAGGAAGAGAAGCCTCTGTCGTTTTCATGCAAATGATTTGTTTGTTTATATTGGACAACTGTGATGTTCACAAGCGTTCAGACTCAATGTGAAGGTCAGAAACTGTCCAGTGAATCAAGAGGCTTTTCTCTGTTGCTTTACATCTGACACACAAACCTTTGCACTCATTAAACTCTAATAAAGATCTACATAAGCTGAACAGATATTAGGCTATAATACATTCAGATGTCTAAATCCTTTAAAAAAAACTATACCTTGGTAACCATAGCTTCCAGCAAAACACCATAGATACTACTGTAAAATCATAATACATTTGTAATGGATGTCCTTCAGTGCAAGAAGCCTTCAGAATATCTGACATTTTGTATTATATTATATATATATAATATTTGTTTAGTGCTGTCAAATCGATTAATCGCATAAACATAAAAGTGATATATATATATATATAATGTATATGTGTACACACACCCATATATATATATTCACACACACACACACACACACACACACACACACACACACACATCATATTAATCTGTATCTATCTATATACACACATATATCATATTAACAAAAACTTTTATGTTAGATGCGATTAATCGATTTCACAGCACTAATTATATTATATTACATGATATTGAATTATCATATTATATTATATTATATTATATTATATATTTGCAATTTATTAGACTGGAAGTTACTTGTCACTATTTGGATAGTTATACTAAAAGTAGTAAGTATTAGTTTACTTGGTAATTAAAAACTAAAAACAAATAGGGATAGTAAAATAGTTAATTATATATAAGTAGTAAAAAAAAAAAAAAAAAATGCATTTAGAATATTTATAGCAACATCCTGGTAACAACCCAAACAAAATCATTATTCAAGACACACGCCTCTTGGATTTACTTTAGAAGAAGAGCATGTATATATAGGATAGGGGTCATATATGCTTGAGAACAGGGATAGGCCTGTGTTTTGTTTGTGTGTGGACAGGATCGAGTCACACCCACTGTGACAGACTGACGCCCTCCCTCACTTCCTCATTCTGTCCAAACTCACGAGATCCATTCCTCACATCACATCACACATCCAAGTAAGTGTTGCCTTTACAATCGTTTTCTACGTTAAAACAACAATGTATCGAGTGTTTGGCGCGTTTGTTCGGGTTTCACTGTGACTCGCGTGTGTTTACAGAACGCGCGTGATACAATGTAACCATTCCGCATTAATCCGCGTTAAAATGTCCGTCAGATGTTTGTCATCGAAAACTCTGTCGAATGTTCTAAGTGTTTGTAGATTAAAATGTGTGTTGTTTCCGATTTTTTCAGGGTGTGTTGTCGTGAAATCTGAAATATTTGGCTGCCATTTTTTTTTTTCATTAGGCAGAGAGCGATGCTGAATGGTCAAACCGTGTGTGTAGTGTAGTGTAGTGTGTGTAGTGTGCGTAGTGGCGATTGTCGTACTGAGAGTTAATCAGTACAAGTTCAGACATGAGATGTGTAAGAGAAAAGCTGCATTACTAAAAGCAGGATAACCACTGTTCACTGGCTTTAACGCAGAATTAAACCACTGGTTACTATATAGCATGCAGACAGAAAGTTAGTGAACCCTTAACAATTAACCTGTGCATAAATGTCCAAGTCCTAGAACCAGATAAAAAAACAACCATATTAAACAAATACTAAACATTATGTGTTTTCTGGCCCTTAAAAAAGGAAAAATAAGGGGATTTTTAAAAGTGTATCCTAAACAATTAGTTGAAATTCCTAATGTGTTTCTAGCTATGCAGTTCTGAAGTGTTTCTACTAGATTTGTAAGTGTAATCTAAAAATTGCAAATGAATGTAAAAGTTGTTACTTAAAAAGATTTAATTATAGAAAGGTATATATTGTGAGTATGATATGGTGAGAATTTTGAGCTTGTGGAATAATTTTATTCAGACTCAAACTGAGTAAAATTAAGCATTTCGGCGCAGATGCTGATATGTATATGGACAAAACATAAGATGAAATTCTGATGCTTGTAATCAAAGAGATCCTTATATTCTCTCAGAAAAAGAGGTACAAAAGCTTTCCCTGGGACAGTTCCAGGTTCACTTTTGTGTGCATATTAAAAGGAACAAAAGTGTACCTTTTAAAAAGTTATCGCCCGGTTGACTGCTTTTGTACCTCTTTTTTTCTGAGAGTGTAACAGTATAGCAGAGACTGACATAAAATGCATATACATATCAGTTGTCACTCAATAATACGTCTTACTAAGATGATATTTAAATGCTTAGTTTTATGATCAAAGCTCTGGGTCATTCAGTGTTAAATCAACCAAATTTCAGAAACTTCCCTGGCTCTTTTTTTTTTTTTTTCATTTTTTTTTTTTTTTTGAAGAAAGACAAATCGTGATGAAAACCAAAATATTAAATGTCATGGATGAATATTTGAGTAATCCTCTTATTTATAGAGGGGTGGTCAAAATGACAATTTCGTTTGCTCTAAGATCTACTTTTATCTTTGATCAAATTCATGCAGAAATACTTGAAATTCTTCTAAAAACCAACTTTGTAACTTAAACTCATTTATTCTTCTGTCAACCTATAGCCTACATTAGCAGAGCACACCTGATAAACCTGCCGCTCCACACGGAGACTTGTTTGCTCAGTGGGATCACACTCATCCGCGTTGGATTGCAATGATGCAATATTCACTCCTCACAGTCTCTAAAGGTTTCTGATCCAGGAGTTGTGTGTTGAAATGTTGAACACAGACAGGGCGGCCCCGGCTCTGGGAATTGTCATTAAAAAGAAATTCATAGGAACGTAGACCATTGATATATATAAGAGTTTTTAAATATTTAGTGCAATTCAGTGTATTAATAAATAAAAACAGTTTCTTTGTAAGGCAAGGCAAGTTTATTTATATAGCACATTTCATTCACTATGGCAATTCAAAGTGCTTTGCATGGAAAATAAGCACAAAATAAAAGCAAGGGAAATTAAAACGGTTATAAAAGGAATTAAAAGAGATAAATGATACAGTTATAAAATTAATTTGAGTAAAATGAATTCAAGTAGTAAAAAGATGATGCATAGAATAAACTTCTCATCTGGCAAAACACCGGTGTATCTTATTTTGCATATAGTTTTACTCTTACACTGTGTCTGTGGTGCTAATTCGGCTGGACGTCTCCGGTGGACCTGATTTTTCCCTAAAATTGGGCAGGAGGAGCTCTAGCAATAACATGTAATTTTGTAACAGAATAATAGTTTTTTTTTTTTTTTACAAATGTAATTTTAAGGAGGAATAAAAGGAGGAATATAGTGCGGTCAGTTGTAAACAAACAAAACCGGCAATTAGGGATAAAAAATAAGTTCTAAATATCTAAATATATTTATATTTCTTTACAGGGTTATCTATCTATCTATCTATCTATCTATCTATCTATCTATCTAGTCAGTCATCTATCCATCTATAGTACAGAAGATTTTTTTGAGGTCAACCAAAGTGAGTGAATTAAAGAAAGATGATTGTTCTGGACTCTAGGATTTTAGGAGTAAGATGAAGCGAGACACGCGTACAGTAGAATCACATCTGAACTGCTGAATCATGTTCATGCCTCAAGCAGGCTTTATTTATTTCACAGATAAGTGCGTTGCAATCAAGATAGCATGAAATGACTTTGATATACTGAAATACAGTAGAGCGCTGAACTGCAATCATTTGAGGTTTTGTGGTTAATTGTCCTCTGATGATGTTTTATCAACATCATTTATCACATTTGAGTTGCTGCAGATGATTGATATGTTCACCAGAATGACAGTGGTCTGCTTTTGTTGGTGAAGACCAGCAGGCTTTGCTTCGCTTCAATCGTTTAACAAAAGCGGCCCTTCCCCCACCATCACTCACACACGCACTCTCACACACACACACACACACGCACACACCAAGGGCGGAAATTAACGTAGGCTTGGAGCAAAAATGCTACCGAAATTAATAAAAATGCTTCCAAAAACCAAGAAAAAATTCTCTGTATAAGTTCTTGTTTTTAATATTTATATGCAATAGGCTATCACACGAGCAAAAGTGCCCCCCCCCCCCCCCCATGCACACCAATACACTGATAACTCACAAAAATGAGTTTATTGAAATAACCCGTTGTCCCGGTTTATATGCAATGCCAAAAGCCCGGCAATAAGTAGCCTAAAGCGCGTTTACAAGACTAGTAATAAATCCGGTTTTCCTAGTAGTGAAGTCAACACGTAATAATTAATAATAAAGCATTAAAAACGGAATAGTTTTCCAACATGTCAGCTGGAAACTTACAAACTCGCATATTATCCTCTCGGTATATAGCCTACAGATGCAGTATTTTGACTGTGGCACTTCTGCACGAGATGAAACACATTTTTATAATTTCTTGTGTCAAGAAAGAGTCTGAGTTTGTGATATATTTCCTCGCTCTGTCTGGATGTGAGGTGTTCCTGTCACTTCTCACGCATGCGCACTTCAGTAAGCTCAAAGAACACAGGTTAATGCGTTCACATGATGGGTGAAATCGGGGTGCTAAGGGGCAAAAATCTAGCTATGACGATCAGTTTATGTTTAAGCTGTTTATTACTCCGATAAAGGAAAACATGTTAACGCGTTTACAAAATCACATGCATTGTCGGCTTATTCCCAGCAAACATTTACGTTGTATTTCTACTATGGCAAAGTCGCTGTCTAATTGTAAGACGTGACGTTCTGACAATTTATTTTTTATGCTAGATATAGATATCCCCCATTTAGCATGTTATGTCTTGAGGTAAATTTTTTAATTCGTCATTAGATAATTATATACTTTTAAAATATTGTTTATCCTTAGTATTATTTAATGGGCCTAACAGTAAATTAATTATAATCAACACCTGCAAGTGTACACTTTGAAAGAGAAAAATGACAGAAAATTATGTTAATTCAACTTTATTAAAACTGGTAATCAAATTGCACTTCCGCAACCTTTAGGCCATGTTTTTAAAACGTTGTTAGAAGGTTGGGTACGTTGTGCCAACGTTCTGTGTTTGCTGGGTTAAGCATAATCGGGTTAGGAACGTGCATGTAAATTGATTTTATACAACAATTCAGTTTCATTATCAGTAACTTCTGCTTTGTCCGTGAATGTGACTATTTCTTTGAAACGGGCCTCAGAATTGCTCTGGCGAAGACTTCATGTTACTGAATCTGTTCTGCTTTTGCATGTGACTGTGACTTTAAAATAACCATGTAAATGTTCTCCAGGTGTCAGAGATGAGTTACCCCGGATATCCTCCCGCAGGTGGAAACTACCCCCCCGGCTCCGGCCCGTATCAACAGGCCCCGGCTGGATACCCCCCCCAACCTGGAGCCTATCCTCCCCAGGCGGGATACTATCAGCCTCAGCCCGGAGCCGGATACCCCCCCGGAGCTGGATACCCCCCCCAGGCCGGTGGATACCCCCCCCAGGCCGCCGGTGGATACCCAGCTGCCCCGGGAGGAGGGTTCCCACCACAGGCTGGAGGTTACCCGGCCGCCCAACCCGGGACCTACCCCAACATGCCCCCCGCAGGTGAGTCCGGCTACTCGGTGCTAAAGAATACACGATTTCTTGAGAGTATGCATCTAAGGGTGCTTTCACACTGGCAGTTTAGTTCGGAACGGGGCACGGTTTGCATGAAACATTGCTAATGTGAACGCTGTCATGTGGACCCGGGTGCGCACTGGGGTCCCGAACCCGAGACTCTGAGTTCGGTTGCACTCGAACCGTGCCACGGTTCACGTGAATGTGAAAGCAACACGGACTCGGGTGCGCATGATGGCACCAAATTAATATAAAACACAATATATTGACCCGCGTTCTGTTTTCTATCGTGCGCTGTGCATGTTTGCGATGACGTGTGAAAACGCCCTGAGCTCGGCATGCTGAAGCATTGTGGGTGTTTGTGTATGCAGAGACTAGGGCTGCACGATTAATCGCAATTTATATAAAATCGTACTTAAATCGAGTTGGCTTATCGCGATTTTGAAATCGCAAAGGCTGCGATTATTATAATAATTTTTTATGTGCAGCTTGTCAGTGACGTACGGCTCAGTAAACGCTGCTTCATCTGAAAGCACTGAGTTTGAGTCGCTTATAACGTGCATTTGAAAAAGCAACACGCGTCAAAGCAACACGCGTCAAATATAACACGCGTCTAACCCTAACCAAACATGAAGCATTTATGAACCTCTTGTCCAACAGAAGACAACATTTAATAACATGCTTTTACTCCAAACTCACTTCATAGTGACGGTTGAGCTCCTGCTTCGGTGAGGTGATGTGGCTTCTTACACAGCCTTTGCGATTTAAAAATCGCGATAAGCCAAATCGGTTTAAGTGCGATTACATGTAAATTGCGATTAATCGTCAGCCCTAGCAGAGACTAGTGTCTGTTGTACTGTGTGTTCTTCTGGAGGCTCTAATGTCATTTGTGGGCAACTGACCATAGCGTCTGAAAAACTGAGCACTTATGAAATGGACTGGCAATTAAAAATAAGACATCGTTCTGATTTGACGATGATGAATGTTCATGCTGATACAAATCAATAGTGGAGGGGAAAGTGTTTGAATATGAATATGCAATATCTATCTATCTATCTATCTATCTATCTATCTATCTATCTATCTATCTATCTATCTATTGTTCTATCTATTGTTCTATCTATTGTTCTATCTATCTAATTTGACAATGAATCTGTTTTTATGCTGATAAAAAATAATATTGGAGTTGAAAGTGTTTAAATTATTAAAGTTTTGTGAATTAATTTGCTTAGACATTCTTTTGGATTATTTACATTTAATGAATCCATTAAAACGGTTTATATTTTTAAATATTTGGGGAGGTGGAATTGATTTCATAAGGCCATACAAGATGCATTTCAGATGAATCCATTTCTGCTTTTCATGCATTATGCATCTTTTGTAAAAACATCTGTAGCTGCATGATTCTTTGTGTTTTGACTTTCATGTGTTTGTTGTCCTGTGATTGATATGTTCATTTAAAAAAATCTTGTATAATATGACTTGCTGTTTTTGTTTGTTTGGTTTTTATTGTATTTATATGATATTTGTATTTTTGTAATTGAATTTACTGCCATGAAAATAGCTTTGAATGCTGATATGGCACTAAATAAAACAATCTGAATCTGTCCTGTGATTGACATTGTGTCATAGTTGTTATTTATGTTGTCAGCAGGAGGATGGGGCGGCCAACCTGGGTTTGGAGCTGTAAGCATCCCTTTATTTCTGCCTCTTTTATTGTGCATGATCAGTTATATTGTGTGTTTTTTAAATGCATTACAGAAGTACTGAACTTGATGAAACTAATCATGTGCATGATCTTATAGCCTGGAGGAGGAATGCCTCAGGGTTACCCCGGGATGCCCGCGCCAGGACAGCAGCCCATGCCAGGTTACCCAGGTGCCCCGGCGCCAAACCCGTCAATGCCCGGGTACGGAGGCGGCGTTCCTGCGGGACCAACACCACCGGCCGGTCCTGCTGTCAATGTGAGAGACTGCCCGCTTTATCCGCCAATATAAGCTTGTACGCTTCATGTTCGGTTTAGATTTTCACGATTCCCACAATCACAGTTTCATCATCTAGAATTGCTTTGTCACAATGAAAATCCAGGAACAAATTGTCAAGAAAATGTATAAACAGTATATAAAGTGTAAAAAACCCTGACATTAAAAATAAATTTCTCTGAATGTGCCTAGTTTCACAGCTAATTTCCACAAGAAAGACACACACACACACACACACACACACAAAAAAAACCCAGGAAACTGAAGTAACAATACTTGCCCTCCATGGTTTAGTAACTCGCCATTGAAACAGGAAATTGGACACGCAATGTTCTTTTTTTTTTTTACAGTCTTTAGTTAAAAGTAAATGCGAAATAGCTTTCACTATACGTTTACTTCCATAATATGACATATTTTGTGTGAAAATGAATATAAAATAATGTTAATTTGCATACCGTTCAAAAGTTTGATGTCGGTAAGATTTTTTTTAAATGTTTGTGAAAAGCTCTTCTGCTCACCGGCTGCATTTTTTTTAATCGAAAATACAGTTCAAATTGTAAAATATCATTACAATTCAAAGCATCTGTTTTCTATGTGAATATATAGTAAAGTGTAATTTATTCCTGTGATCAAAGCTGAACTTTCAGCATCATTACTCCAGTCTTCAGTGTCACATGATCCTTCAGAAATCATTATATGATGATTTGATGCTCAAGAAACATTTGTTAATTATCAATGTTGAAATCAGTTGTGCTGCTTCATATTTTTGTGCAAACCATCATAAATTTGTTTTTTCAGGATTCTTTGAAGGATATAAAGTTCAAAAGAACAGCATTGAAATAAAGAATCTTTTGTAATATTATAATTGTCTTTACTGTCACTTTGTCTATGTAATGCATCCTTGCTGAATAAAAGTATTAATTTCTTTAAAAGAAAAACCTGACCCCAAACTTTTGAACGGTTGTGTGTGTGTGTGTGTGTGTGTGTATATACAGTGTATATATTATGTGTATTTATTTCACTACATGAAAACAAGGTCGAATATTTATTTAAATTGGAATATTTTGTTATTTTTTTAATCGTTAAAAAAGTAATCTTTTCAGAATCAAGGAATTTGTGTTGGTGACATGAGCTTCCAGTGCAGAAAATAGACATGCATGGGATAAAAGCTATAAATAGGAATATAACACATTAATAAAAAATAGGCATTAAAATTAAATATAATACGATACAGTAATACAAATATAGAAAATACACAATAGACAGAACTATGCATATACAGATATGCCATTTCCAGATTTAAGAATGTTACAATTTTTAAATTGTTACATTCTTAAGTGTAACTGATTTGAACTGTTTCCTGTGATGTATGTGTTCAGAAGGGATATCGTGGGTCCATGAAGGACTTCCCTGGCGCCGACCCTCTCAAAGATGTCGAGGTGTTACGGAAAGCCATGAAGGGTTTCGGTGAGAAGAAATGGATTGACTTTGATTAATTTGAAGCACAGAAATGTTTGCATACAGTCACATCTTTAAATCCCGAGTCCTGATAGTGACTGAATCTGTTTTGCTCACAGGAACCGATGAGAACGCCATCATCGAGCTTCTTGGCAGTCGAACCATCAAGCAGCGTGTGCCGCTGTTGGCGGCGTACAAAACCACCTACGGCAAGGTGAACATGAGGAACAAAGCATCAGATTCATGTGGAAGATCTGCCATTGTGGTTTCTTGCGTGTAACTTTGCATTCTTATGACGTTTTCCAGGATCTGGTGAAGGACCTGAAGTCAGAGCTGACGGGAAACTTTGAAGATCTGGTGCTGAACATGCTGAAGTCTCCGGCACAACTCGATGCCTATGAAATGAAGCTGGCCATTGCGGTGAGGTTTTATTTTTCCCTTGATTTTCCAGGAAAATGTGTCCAAATCCATTGAGATACTAGATATTTTGCTACGATATTTAAAGTAGTATGGTATTCTCTCCTATTGTGGCGTATATACGAAATAGCTTCTGGAATAAGAACAAATGTGGGCGGGGCTTGATTTTGATTTCGTGGGGAATTGATTGGATGGTTGTGGTTTGCTATTGGTGGATCTCATGTGAGTGACAGGTTGCCCCGCCCACATCAAGGTTAAGTTAATCTGATTCAAGATTACGAGCGACATGGATTTAAAACAATAATGATGTGCACCGATTAATCATCTATAATAAATACTGCAATATTCCATTAAAATTAAGAATTGATTTCATGATTTTAAATGTCTGTTTCAAATCCTTGTGAGGATCCGAGTGGAACGTCCTCATGTAATGCTAACAGCGCTTTATCCCATTATAGTTTGCAGGGAAACATGCTAACACACTCACCCAGTCTAGCATGCTTACGCTTGGTTACAGCACAGATCTCATGCTGGTGCTTGTGTTACACAGAGCTCATTAATGAAACACGGGCAGGTAATTACAGAGTAGAGAGCAGAAATCCTGCCAGACTCTCTGTCTGTGATTATTATCATCCCTCACTGTGGAACAAATGAAAGAAACCTGTTGATTGCATGTTTTAAAACTCGCTGATAAACACAAGGATTTCAGCCAATAAAAACACTTCTTGTTTCCCAGCTGTGGTTATCAGGAAGAACCGTATTTTCCAGAAAATACGTCGGACCAAGTCAAAAAAAATAAAAGAAAAAAAAGTCGCATTTGTTTGTCACATTTTTATTGTATAAAAAAAAAAACAGGTAAATAAAACAAAACGTTTACAAACATTATAAGTTCCGCTCAATCCACAACAAATCCTCCTGTTAACTTTGCCAAGCGTGTGTCACTTGGCACGCTTCCCTTTTCCCCACATCACATATAATTCGGAAACTTCTAATGTAGTTTTAGAATCTCCAACAACAACGTTTACATGCACTCACTTTCATTTCTCATAATAATCATTGCAGCGTCAGCTCTTTCCTCTCAGTGTCTGAAACGCTTCATCTGCAGATTCAGTCTCTCTAAACCCCGCCTCTCTGAATGCTGCTCTGCTGTGATTGGTCAGAATCGAAGCGCTCATTATCATATCTGAATCTCAGCTCTTGATACAGTGAAATGAACAGTGACGATGGCGTGGGTTTTACCGTATCAATCTCAGAAAACAGCGTCTTCTCCACATGAACAACACGAACCAAACTCTTCCAGTCTCAGATACACTACAGTGTTTGAGGGTGGGGCTAAGAGACGCTGTTCAGCCAATCAAGACCACAGGCTTATGCAAATGAGTTACAAACCTTCAGCAGGAAGTGAGACTGGAATTACTGACAACTCGTTTCAGTTCAGAATCGATTCCTTTTTATAACTAATGTACTTTGATATTTAAAACTTTGCAGATTTGGAAGACAACTTGGATAGACATATGGCTCAGATTTTCTATCAATTAGAGAGTCCAAATTATTTTGTATAGAATAATTTTTTTTTAGTTTAGTTGCAACTTTTTTACACTTTAATTTTTTCCCCCTTTTGCAATAATATTCTGAGCGTTTTAGAATCTGTATTACAACCATTTTCCTACAGATCTGTGTTCAGAAAGGTTCAAATAAGCCGCAGCAGAGTTCAGATGATGCTCATGTTCCAGGAAATGCTGTGATGATGATGATGATGATGATGATGATGATGATTGTTCTCCGTGTTTTCAGGGTGCAGGAACCGACGAGGCCTGTCTCATCGAGATTCTGTCCTCTCGGAGTAATGCTGAAATCAAGGAGATCACGAGGGTGTATAAGGCAGGTGAGTCGCTCTCCAGCGCGCGTGTGTGTGTGTGTGTGTGTGTGTGTGTGTGACGAACTCCTACAGATCAGTGTTTGTTGTTTAGATTACGGTAAATCTCTGGAGGATGCCATCAGCAGCGACACGTCAGGACACTTCCGGCGTCTGCTCATCTCTCTCTCTCAGGTACAGGAGATCATCTGGCCTTTTATATTTCATTCATATTACAGATGCATATTAGTGCATCCATCCATCCATCCATCCATCCATCCATCCATCCATCCATCCATCCATCCATCCATCCATCCATCCATCCATCCATCCATCCATCCATCTATCCATCTATACATCCATATTTGTGAAAATGTAGTTTATTTTATTTATTAAGCAGGGAAACTAGAAAGCAATATATATTTCTCTAAATGTGGTTCATAAAACATTTTCTCTTTTCATATTATTTATATACACCATTATAGCATTTTTAGTAATATTGAATTATATAATAATTTTTAATTTTAATTTTAGCTAAAGTTATTGTAATGTTATTATGTGCTTTTATTATATTATATTATATTTTTAATTATATGTAATTTATATTTATTTGAGTATTATTTAAACTTACCAAGGCAACATTTCTTATTTTCATTTAAATTTTTAAATTTTAAGATTTTAATCTAATATATTTTGGTAACACTTTAGTTTAGGGTCCAATTCTGACTATTAACTACGACTTTTTCCTCAATAAACTCTAATTACAGCTTATTAATAGTTAGTAAGGTAGTTGTTAAGTTTAGGTATTGGCTGGATTAAGGGATGTACAGATGAAACTTGAAAAATTAGAATATCGTGCAAAAGTTTGTGTATTTCAGTAATTCAAATTAAAAGGTGAAACTAATATATTTACTATATATAACTATATACATATCATTATACTTTTCAGAGGGCCGACATTTCTGTATTTAAAATCCTTTTTTTATTTTTTTTATTTCATGTAATATTCTAATTTTCTGAGATTTTGAATTTGGGCTTTTCATAAACTGTAAGCCATAATCATCAAAATTATAACTTTTGCACGATATTCTAAATTTTTCGAGTTTCACCTGTAGAATATGATCATGCAGAATAAGGCATTAATATGTGCTTTATAAGTACTAATACACAGCCAATATCCTAGCAATATGCATGATAATAAGCAACTAGTTATTAGTCAGAAGTGGACCATAAACTAAAGTGTCATAATTTGCCAAAGTACCAAAAACACATTTGCAATAATGCTTAGTTAATAACAACACTGCTTCAGATCAGCACAAAATATCAGTTTCCCTTCAAAAACAGAAGTGAAATCACAGCTGTGTGGATGAAGTAGTTTTGATGATCTGTTCTCAGGGTAATCGAGACGAGAGAGAGACTGTGGATGTTTCTCTGGCTAAACAGGACGCTCAGGTTGGAGAAAAGATTTGATTTGCTTAAACAAATTGATGTTTTAATGTGCATGTGTATTTCGGGCTGCTGAACGTGTGTGGGATGTTCTGTGTGTTGCAGAAACTGTACGCCGCAGGAGAGAATAAAGTCGGCACGGATGAGTCTCAGTTTAATGCGATTCTGTGCGCTCGCAGTAAACCTCATCTCAGGCAAGGTAAAAACCACCGGCCCACTGCGGTTCCTGAACTAGGACAGTGTGTTCAACACCAGTCATCTAGAAATAGATTGATGAACACTATGAAAACATCCTCTTCTGCAGATGTGAATTATTTACAGTTGCATTATTTGCTTTTCATTGGCACAAACTCTGCCCTCATTTAGTCATATTTAGGGATGCACGATATATCATCCACCATATCTTTATCGTTTATTTTTAATGTTATCGCTATCGGCCTGATAAGAAAATTTGGCCGATATATTAAAGCCGATAAATAATGTATTATTTCCTTCAGCTGAGACGCTTCAGATGTTCAACATGATGGTTTTGAGTTGCTTGAAATATGATTGAAATCACTTCAAAAAGGGAAAATACAGTTCAGTGCAACAGTTAAAGGAGAAGTTCACTTTTAAATGAAAATTCTGTCATCATATACTCACCCTCATGTTGTTTCAAACCTGTATGAATTTCTTTCTTCTGCTGAACACAAAGGAAGATATTTAGAAGAATATCAGTAACCAGGCAGTTTCTGGGTCTCATTGACTTCCATAGTATATTTTTTTCCTACTATGGAAGTCAATGGGACCCAGAAACTGCCTGGTTACTGACATTCTTCTAAATATCTTCCTTTCTGTTCAGCAGAATAAAGAAATTCATACAGGTTTGAAACAACATGAGGGTGAGTATATGATGACAGAATTTTCATTTTAAAGTGAACTATTCCTTTAATATCGGCTACATAACATTATAATGAGAGAATATTATAATTGTGTGTTTGGGACGTGGCTTTTAATGGTGAAACTTTTGTTTTTGTAATCAGGCTCTCAAAAATTAAATAAAATTTGGATTCAGCTTTATCGGCCAATTTATATCGGTTATCGGCTTTCAAGTATAAAGAATTCTAGGTATCGGCCAAAATGTTCATATCGGTGCATCTCTAGTCATATTACTCCAAAGCTGTTTTTTGTGACGCACTAAAGTTAAACCCCCAGTCTGCAAGCTTAAAATACATTTAGGATCATAGCAATCATCCATTTGACTTCAAATTTATGTTTTTAAAGCTGACATTAAGGCCGTTTGAATACGGTTTTGTAATTTTGGCTAGTTGTTTTTACTGTGGTATTTAATTTTCTCTGTGCCTTGGTAGTTTTGTAAGTGCTTTATAAGTGAAGTTCGAGTTGAGTTATGACATTAGAAGTCTTCTGTTACAGTGCATATGATGCTTTGCACGAGGAACAGACTGAATATGAAGGCATTATTCTCTGATGATGTGGATGTAGTGATGCATTACAGCAGGTTTGACAGTAACGTTGGTTCCTGGTGTCTCTCGCAGTGTTTCATGAGTACCAGCAGATGTGTGGCCGAGACATCGAGAAGAGCATCTGCAGGGAGATGTCTGGAAACGTGGAGGACGGCATGGTGGCGGTCGGTGAGTTCTGAACTCTGATTGGTCCTGAGCAAAAAACATATCGGCCAATGGCTGATCCAGATGAAGCAGGGAGCAGCAAGAAACAGCCAATCACAGCACTGGAATAGGATCAAGACTGAGTCATTTGCTTTGAATAAGATGCAGATTATGATGTGTAATGCAAATATGACTCCGAATGCAAAACCATTGTTTTTCATGCACTGGTCAATTTTGAGATTTTGGTCTTTTTATAATGTGTTAGTGCTGGTTTTACTGCACTTTGACCATTTGCGTCTGTACATCTCAATAACAATACTTATCTTTAAAGTCATAAATCTCCACTTCAGCAGCTTTACATTCACCAAACTTTACAGTTGTATTCATGTCTATATCCTGAAGGGTTTTACAGAGGAGTTTGTTCATATATGTCCGTATTTACTGATTTATGGAGTGATAAAAAGAGATTTCCAAGATCTCCTCTGTGAAAACTAGAACTCTAATACATCAACAAAATGAAACAAGAATTTTGAACCTGGCTTTATCCAATGTTCAGATTTGTGTTCTGGCGAATTATGCAAATGAGTGCATAATTAATTCAAGTATGCCTAATTTGCATATTTAAACAACATTTCGGAAACCTTGTAATACAAAACAATTGTCTTTTTGGACTGTGATAAATCAGCTGGGAAAAGTGTCGTGATTTGTATTAATATCCTTTTCAAAAATGATTCTGTTTTATTTGCATGTTTTTAGCCAGATTTGACCATATACTGTACATGTGTTAAAGTTTTGATTTTAAAAACTTCCTAAACATTGTAAAATTGGAGGCTTATGATCAATTGTATACTCTGTAACTGATTAAATGTGTTATTACTAATAATATTTAAAGTATTCCTCTGTGTAGAATATGAAGTCATGTTTAGTTTAAGTTCATAATCATGCTCCATCTGTGCTGTGTTTCAGTGAAGTGCATTAAAAACACTCCTGCCTATTTTGCTGAACGTCTCCACAAGGCCATGCAGGTGAAGAACATGCTGATAAATATACATATATAAAGGCATATTCTGCTATGATAATGTATGTGAGGTCATTCGGAAGTGGCTGTTTGTGGGTTATTTTTATGTTTTCTTTGGGTTATTGTTTGAAAAGTGGCACTGCATACATGATGATGATGACGATGATGATGACGATGATATTTGTCTTTGGTTTAGGGTGCGGGCACTAAAGACAGGACTCTGATCCGCATCATGGTGACCCGCGCTGAGGTGGACATGTTGGACATCAGACAGGAGTTTCTGCGTCAGTTCGGGAAGTCTCTCTACACAACCATCTCTGTAAGTCTCACACACACACACACACACACACACACACAATACACTACACTTATAATTATGCTTTATTCATAAGACGTACATACACTACAGATCAAGAGTTTAGAATAATTTTGTATTGTTTTAAGTAAAAGCCTGCTGCACCAAGCCTGCATTTATTTGAGTAATAAAAACAGTAATATTGTGAAATATTTTTTATAATTTAAAATAGCTGTTTTCTATGTGAATATACAGTAAAGTGTAATTTATTCCTGTGATCAAAGCTGAATTTTCAGCATCATTACTCCAGTCTTCAGTGTCACATGATCCTTCAGAAATCAGTATAATATGATGATTTGATGCTCAAGAAACATTAGATTTTTCTTTCTTTCTACCCTTTCTTTCTTTCTTTCTTTCTTTCTTTCTTTCTTTCTTTCTTTCTTTCTTTCTTTCTACCTTTCTACCTTTCTACCTTTCTACCTAATCTTTCTTTCTTTCTTTCTTTCTTTCTTTCTACCTAATATTTCTTGTTTTCTTTCTTTTTCTTTCTTTCTTTCTAACTAATATTTCTTTTTTCTTTCTTTCTAACTAATCTTTTTGTCTTTCTTTCTTTCTTTCCTTTTTTCTAACTAATCTTTTTTCTTTCTAACTAATCTTTTTTTCTTTCTTTCTTTCTTTCTTTCTTTCTTTTTCTTTCTTTCTTTCTTTTTCTTTCTTTCTTTCTAACTAATCTTTTTTTCTTTCTTTCTTTCCTTTTTTCTAACTAATCTTTTTTTCTTTCTAACTAAGCTTTTTTTCTTTCTTTCTTTCTTTCCTTTTTTCTAACTAATCTTTTTTTCTTTCTAACTAATCTTTTTTTCTTTCTTTCTTTCTTTTTTTCTTTCTTTCTTTCTTTCTTTCTTTCTTTCTTTCTTTCTTTCTTTCTTTCTTTCTTTCTTTATTTCTACCTAATCTTTCTTTCTAACTATTATTTCTTTCTAACTAATCTAAAAAAGAAAAAAAAGAAACATTTGATTAATTTTTCATTTAAAAAATAAAATAAAATCTCACTAACTCTAAACTTTTAAACAGTTTCCACAAAAATTTGACAATTATCATAAATGTTTCTTGAGCATCAAATCATCATATTATACTGATTTCTGAAGGATCATGTGACACTGAAGACTGGAGTAATGATGCTGAACATTCAGCTTTGATCACAGGAATAAATTACACTTTACTGTATATTCACATAGAAAACAGTTATTTTAAATTGTAATATTATTTCACAATTTTTTTTATCAAATAAATGTAGCCATAAAATACTTCTTTCAAAAACATTGTAGTAATTTAATTTTAGGAGGCGTTTATTATTCATATCATATTTAAGTATAATTAATTAGCAAATTAAAGAGTTTATTTGTCCTGTAGCTAGAAATAGAATATTATGAATATATCACACTGGTATAAACAGAAGTATTTTTTTATCAGGGAGACACATCTGGAGATTATAAGAAACTGTTGCTGAAGCTGTGTGGAGGAAGTGACTGAAGAACCGGGACGACAGACACCGTACGATGAGGACTGGATATGTGGCGTTGTCATATTAATCCTGCCCATATATATATTAATATGTCAGATAGTAGTGTCATGTTAACTAATACAGTAATCTCTCTCTTCGCAGCTTTATAAAGTTCACAGCCAAAATAGCATTTCATTTGTGCCTTAGAGATATTATCATTATTATAATATAGTTTATTATTTGTTTTATTTTGCTATCTAATCAGACTATGCATGATATCTAGAGAATATATATATTTTGTAACTGTTGATGCATCAATATATACATGTAGTGTCTTCAGTAACTGATGCCAAAGGGGAATCAGAACCTGTGGTTGTCGTTCGCAAACCAAAAATACAATCTGAACATCATCACTGAAATCTCAAATGCCTTGAAGTGCTGAAATATATGCCATAGTTTTTATATTGTGAGCTTTATGATCTCTATGCAAGAGTTCTCAGACGAAAATATAACTGTCAATCATCATGAAGGTCTCGATGAGTGAAGCTCTCGTAAACGTGTCATATTTCACCCTAAAAACAAGAAATTAATTTTGCATCAAAAAAAGTGAAGCCTATTTTAGAAACTTTTTTTATGATCTTTTTGCATTATGACATTTTTTTTCCTATCAGTTTTCCCCCTACATTTCCATGACTAACGCATCTAAACTTTTGTAGTAATTCTCATTATTCTGTAGTACTGTAATACAATATTTTTTTTTGCAGTTTTATAGTAATAAAAAAAACATTAAATTCTAACATCACATATAAAAAAAAAAGCATACAATTAGAATTTTCTTTTACAATTTAAATAATTTAAAATAATATTTTTGCAACATGGTAATGCATATTTATGGTTCTAAAATAGACTTAATTTTTTTATTCATGCAATATATAATTTCGTATTTCCACTATATGAGTTTGGGGTGAAATATGACCAGTTTTGTGAGCGCATGTTTTTATTTTTAGCATGAATATGTTTTGCTGCAGCAGTAGATGGCAGTAAAGTGACCAATCTTTCATCTTGATAATCACTAGTTTAACAGGATATTCTAACCTGTTGGTGTTGTACTGTTTATTAACATGAAGACTACACTTTTTTCAGGGATTTGCTAGCCTGTGATTTAATGTGTTCACTCAGCCAACTAATCTTGTCTAGTAACATTTGTGTCTGTTTAATAAAAACACCTCATGAATGACTAAGAACTCCAGCTACCCCTTACTTTTCTTACTTTGGATTGATTAATTGCTGTGTTTTGGGTAACAGTTTGCAAAATGTCCCATTAATTAATGCACTGACTAACAATAAGAAATGTGTTACAGTATTTATTAATCTTCCTTTATGTTATTAATAAAAATGCAACTGTTTATTGTTTGTTCATGTTAGCTCAGGTCCATTAATGTTAACAGATACAACTTTTGATTTTTAGTAATATATTAGTAAATGTTGAAATTCATATTTAGTAAGATTAATACATTCTTAATAAGAAATATTTTTTCATAGTTCATGTTAAATGTATACCTTTAACACACTGTGACCCCTCTGGTGATAAAGAAACAAAACTGTGTGCATTTTGCGGAAGAACTTTGGTTTGGTTGTGCTTCGTCTCTGCGGATGAATATGATTCTCCTACTGCTCATAAAACATTTACTATTAGGTTTAGGAGATAGTTTAGATTGAAAGGATCTATTAAAAGACACGGTACTTCCTTGAAAAGAGTCAAAGAAGTCAAGGACGATCTCATGTGACAACTAACCTCTGTCACTCCCACACCAGACATGCTTCAAAGCAGCCGGAGCAACTTTTCTCTGTTTACGGATATGATGAAACACTCACGGGCGAACGACTCACGCGATTTCCCGCGAAAACCACCCCGACATCTCTTTAAAATAAACACTTAGTCTATAATAGGCTTACCATAGTGAATCTGGGTAAGACAAAAACACGTTTTGGAAGAATCATTGATGATGGATTGACTCAAAAAACGTTACCTTTAGCTAATTTAGTTAGCCTAACTAATGTAACCTGATTGTAAAGCTATCATGTTTTATTATGAGTGCTTGCTTATTTAAAAGTGCAAACTGTAGCAGTGTGCGCTTGCAAGTGACATAAAAATAGTTTGAATTTGCATTTCAAAGCACTTTCATCCATGCAAAGCATAAACAAAGAAGGATAACATCATCATTCATTCATTTTTCAGGGCATCTTCTCCATCCATTATCAGCATATAAACCCTGGTTGGTGTTACCAGTGGGTGAAACAAGTGATTTGATTGGACAAACAGGCCAAGAGTTCATGACCTCAGGCCTTCCATTGTGTGTGTTGCTCCATTAGTGTACAGTGACATCATCTGTGTGTTTTGGCTATAATCATTTGAATCCATTTGCCTGACACAATTCCTGAATGCCATCTGGGATCAGACATGTATTCAGTCTTTTTCGATCGCTGTTATCTGGGTTTGTATGGAGATTATATGTGAAGCAGATTCTGTAATCTGAGTTTCAGATTTAAACATTCAATGCACACATTGAGCTCCTCAAAGCTTTAGCTTAATATAATATAAATATAATCAACAAATCCTCTCAAATCAGGCAGATTCTGCCTCCGCTTACAGTGGCGGCAGGGATTTAGATGAATCCACTGTGAATGATGCAATACAGTACAAACTACAGTTTTAAAAGAGGACAGAAAAGTTCCCAGATCAAGAGAATTAAGTCTGTTTTGGGCAAGTTGTCACATCTTTTAAGCGTCGGTCAATTGATTTATTGCAATTTCCATTGGCCAAAACAATGGTTTGATATAAATGTAACATTTTAAAAATATTCAGAAACTATTCTAGTGCTTTTTGTAAGTATGTATCAATTGGCAACATGTTTTTATACACATTTTTGTGCTGTTTTATAATTATTTTGCTGAAAAGCATTTAAATAGCTTATAATGCGTAGATATGTTTTTGTTGTACTTTAGATGTGTTTATTAATATATCAATAAACAGCAGTTTAAGACTCAAGACTTTAAGGTTTGCATCTGTACAGAAATTGAAATTCATATTTTAAACCTACACTGAGAAGTATTCACTGGAGTGTAAATGTGACAACTTGCCCCGGACTCGCCATTTTTGTTGTGATTGGTTGGTTCCAGCAGTGCTAAAGCTAATAAAACTCCTCTCACATGAGTCAGGCTGGGAGTCGAGACTCCGTTGAGTTTTCAAATTAAACACCCGGTGAGATTGTGAGGTTATGTAATCACTAAACACAGTCACATGAGCACTGCTCCTTTCAGGTCCTCATCGCACATATGTCAGGTTGTTTTATCTCAGGCATGAGCTCAAATTACACCTGGATCAATCCTGCCATGAGCTAAACTACATTCTCATGTCCCTTCATAGAAACATTAAAGGTTTGAAATCAGTTCTTTCCTTGGGTTTGAGTGCATGTTCATTTTTGTCTTGTTAATGTATGCTGCACTACACAATGAAAAACTAATAATTTATGGAATCAATCAAATCCTTAATTGAAACATTTTTTTTTTTTTTTTTTAATTGGCATACATTTCCAATGTCCTCAAAATTGTATTCAATCCACTGATCTATATAGAATGACATTGTCATTATACAGATCAGTGATTCAATCCCATTTTTTTTTGTTTGTAAAATCACAGTTCCTTAATGACATCACCTGACAGGAAGTGACATCATTTTGGAGGGAAATCAGCAGCAGCACAAACATCATCAGTAAGAATTTGATGGATTCTGTGATGTTTTGTGTTGTTTGTTGATTTGTGTCACTCTATTTGATCAAAGTACGTGGATCAGTTTGATAATATCTAAATACCAAAGATATTATTTTTGAAATATATTTCAAAAGATATAAAAAGTAAAAAATATGAAAATGAAGTTCAAAAAGACGTTTGCTAACTATCAATTCATGAACATCCTGTTAATTGAAGTTATATTAAGTGAATATGTTTCTTATAAGTTAAAATCTGTTTATTAAAATACTTCCTTTTGCTTTAATGGTTTATTATGAGCTGCAATCCTTATTTTATTGTGTTTTATGTGGACAGTGAGTGTGTGTTCAGGTTACACATTACACAACACAACAGTTAACAATGGAAAATCAAACATTAGATCTAGCATCATGTCCTAAATATCATATTCTGTGCTTTGTGGACTTTACTGTTTAAACCACAACCAGATAAAATGCCAAATAACCTTGGCAACCGGAAACAATCTCTGTTTTGTGAGCAGTGGTTGTTTTATTCTAATAAACATATGGATTTGTGGATTTTTAACACCAGGATTCTAGGTTAACATTAACATACACCTTATGCATGTGACTATATTTTTTTATACACTTTCCCACCATTTTTAAATACAGTTTTTGAGTTAATCAGTTTTGTGGCCTGCATTTTTAAAAGTACAAATGTAAAAAAAAAAGTTTTAAAATAACTTTAAAATAGTTTTAGATTAATTATAGCATGTCACAGGTCATTCCTGAGTGAAATTTAAATTAATAATAATCAGGCATTTAATATGAACTCATTCGGATACATGTGTATATTCAGACAGTTTTATAGAGATGACGTCATTATCTAAGAGTTGACGATTACAGGAAAAGCATAAAAGAAAAAACCAACAACATGAAAGTGTTTTGTTACTTTGTACTCATCTGTTAATAATGAAATAATCTCGCCAGTGAACGCCTAGGTGTTTTATCAGAAGCCCCGCCCCTATCTGGTTCCCCTCCCATTTAACCGCTTTGAGTGGCATGTAGCAGCCACGCCCCTTTCTCGTTCCCCTCTCGTTGAACCGGTTTGATTGGCAGGCGGGAGCCCCGCCCCATTCCCCGTGCCCCTCCCTCTGCGAGGCTTTGATTGGCAGATGATAGCAGCTGCGGAGTTGTGGAGTCATGGCGGAGCTCCGCCGCACCTCTGATCATTGGAGTTACGGCGAGAATTTGTGATAAACTGTCAAACTTTATAACAAATTTAAAATGATCGAAAGCGAGTTAAAGTTACGCGCGCCGTCACACCACCGTCAATCGATTTGAAACCGAGAACTGGCAAAGATGTGAGACTCTCCGGAGCCGAAGAAGAAGAAGAAGAAGAAGAAAAAAACCGTTGGAGTCTCTCCTAAAGTCGCAAATATGGCTTCTTGCTTCTTTCAATCTCACACAAAAAACTCTCAAAAAACAGGAGCGTCGTTGTTTTCAGCGCTTTGTGTCGTTCTGTAGCGGGCGGACCGGGTGTGATGGATCCCAAGCACAAAGAGTTGTTAGAGCAGTGCCAGGAAAAGTTGTCGGAGTCCGTCACAGATGTGGACCGGGTTCTGGAGCTGCTGGCCCAGTCAGGGAGTCTGAGCCCGGCCGAGCGAGCGGAGCTCGACAGAAACTGCTCCAGCTCCGCCGAGAAGGTCCATCTGCTCCTCAAGACTCTGGTGGAGAAGAAGGAGAGGGATCATTTCCAGGAGTTCTGCTGGGCTCTGGAGAAAACCCACCCGGTGCTGCTCAGCGCTCTGCTGCCTGCGAACAACCACAACAACACGGGTAACTCACACACATCCACTGGGACAACTTTCACAACACTTCTCTCCAGTCAGGGCTACTGCTCAAAACACCTCAGTTTAGTTTGTTGTCATTCCAGCATTATAGCCAGAGAAGTGTTATTTAACCTGGTTACTAACAGGACCAACAATACAAAAACCAACAATATTGATATGAACTATTTTCAACACTAGGGACATTTACATTCATATATGAATATAATAATATATATGCCACAATTTTAATTTGAATAATTAAAAACGTTTTTAACATCAGTATGTCTGCATCTGATTCTGAAACTTTGTATTTACATTTTAGGTACCTTAATGTTTTGCAGTTCACACTTCAATTTTTGAGTACAAATATTCAAAATGGTCTCTATATGTATACAATACCGGTCAAAAGTTACTATTTAATTTTTATGCTCATCAAGGCTGCATTTATTACAATTTAAAATAGCTGTTTTCTATCTGAATATATAGTTTAAAAAGAACAACATATATTTAAAATAGAAATATTTCCAACAATATCAATCTTTGCTATCACTGTTGTCTCCAAACTTTTGAACGGTAGTGTATATTGTTTCAAAAGATTTCTATTTCTATATTCTAATCCTGAAAAAAGTATCACAGGTTATAAGAAATACTAAGCGGTGCTACTGTTTCCAACATTGATAATAAATCATCATATTATACTGATTTCTGAAGGATCATGTGACACTGAAGACTGGAGTAATGATGCTGAAAATCAGCTTTGATCACAGGAATAACTTGCACTTTACTATATATTCACATAGAGAACAGCTGATTTTAAAGGGACAATATGTAACTTTTTTGCTTTAAAAATAGCAAAAATCACTATATCTGTGTTATATAATTTTTTTAGTTGTGTACTTACATTATCCCGACTGTTTCCAACATCTTTCAAACCAGGAGAAATTTGTAATTTAATTCGAGAAACGTCCCGTTTCTTTATTTCCGTTTTGTCGCCGCCAATGGCGTCATATCCGCGCTGTCCTTGGTTACCGCTCGTGCTGCCATAGCAACCAGAGCTATGAACCAGAGCCGTCTGATAGTAACCAAAGCGACTGACGCGGACAACTTTGTAGTTCGCAATGTCTATCTGCACGCTGTTGTTGTTTCGTTCAAACATTATGGACCATGGCAAGCAGACTTTGGATAAAAAATGAGAACTAAAACGAGAATCAATATCAGCGCGGTGTTTTCGAGATGCCGAGAGCTCCCATAGACAGTATATAAACGAGAGCTCCACGTCCGAGACTTCGACCGCTCCTACATGTACTTTATTAAACAGGTGAGCACATTTACATAAAACTAATCAATGTTATATAGTTCAACACTGATAAAATGTCAGAATATGATCTGTATGTTATTCTAATGTTGATCTAGTTTACTGCTAGTCTCATACAGACAAACTAACACATACATTTCAACACATTTAAATGCAGTTTAGTGTGCTAGTGTAATGTTAGACCAAGTGAAACAGCGCTGCGTTACCTCACAAGTTTAATTTGTCTAATAAACTGACCTGTGAGTAGTAATTCTGCGTGTAGTTCGGTAGAATGAAATGTCCATATTCCTTTTATATCCGTGGGACTCGCGTCGCGTGTGGAGCTGATAGCTGTCTCTTAGCAATCCCGAACTGCTTCATATCACAGTCATGATAAAAACATCGATGTATTCAGTCATCCATAAACATTATTAGATCGGTCGGCTTGACGTTGACGACAAGATCCATAATTCTTAGCAAATGTTGCGTCATCAAACTACGCCTTTGTTATTGTAAATAGGTTAGCGACCCCTAGTGGCGAAAAATGCCATACTGTACGTTTAAATTGTAATAATATTGCAATTAATATTTTGATCAAATAAATACAGGCTTGATGAGCATAAGAGACTTCTTTTCAAAAACATTAAAAATAGTAATGTTTCCAAACTTTTGACCAGTACTGTATATATCATAAAAGCTGCATGCATAATAATTATGCATGATTTATGTTAAATAGTTTTAGCTTGTCACATTACTGTCATTTATTGATGTCATGATGACATGTAATGTCAAACAGGGGATGGAGCCACATTTGTAATATCTGGTGGTATTGTGTGTATATTTTGTATATAATATCTAGTTTTTGTTGACCGTATGAGAAGTATTGGTTACAGATGCTGAGATGTCCTTATAGAAAACACGAACCCGTCGCCGGTGAGGAAAGCGTTACAAAGCTGTTGTGTAAATCTGCCGTGCGAAACATCGTACAGTAAATGTGTTACAGATGTTTCTCAGATTCCTGCGGCCAAAAAAACTCATCAGACGTGCAGGGATTTTGCCATAAGCCAGAAATAGCTGCCGTCTATAAAATAATGCAGCTTAAAGCTGGATCAAATAACATTACCTAGAAAGCCATTAAACCCGTGTTACAGGAATATGATTGGATGACATAGGAACACATGTGAGAGATATTGGACCAGGGCAGCCGGTCCAGACGTTTCGAGTCTGTGGAAGTAAAATAATGACAAATGTTTTTGAAACAAAAAAAGCTTGTTGAATTGCACTACTTGGAAAAAAATATGCATTGCATTAATAACCCTGCTTGCATTTTAATGCATTGTGTTTTCAGGGCTTGCATTTTTATGGGATGAAATTCAACATGGTTGTATATTTAAACTGTGAATATTTCAGTTCAAAACATTTCACAATGCATTAAAATGCAAGTAATTTGGAAAGCGCAATAAAATGGAACGAAAATTGCCTGTCGAATGTTATAGGTTGTACTTTTAAACAATGAACATTTTGGAAGTGAAATCTGAAAGGTGAATATGGATTATTGAATTTTTAAGAATGAAAACGTGTTTTGAATTGAAATATTCACAGCTTAAATATTACAACCATGTTGAATTTCAGCCCATAAAAATGCAAGCCCTGAAAACACAATGCATTAAAATGCAAGCAGGGTTATTAATGCAATGCATATTTTTTTCCAAGTAGTGCAATTCAACAAGCTTTTTTTGTTTCAAAAACATTTGTCATTACAAGTCTGTCTGTTAAATAGAGCATCGCCGATCAATTAGACCAGTTAGAGATCTATGATGGTGGTCGATATAAAGCACAGCAGGGTTCTGTTGGGTTTGTTTAGCTTGATTAATCACAGAGTCTCTGATCACTTGTGTGTCACATGACTCTGGGCTGTTTTTAATCCTGCTTCAATTAAATAAATAGTGTCCTGAGTTGGGGTGTAACAACCCTCATATCACGATACTGAACTCACGAGACGATATTATTGCGATACTCCAAGACATAATAAAATGTACTGTTGATTAAAATGCTAAATTGTGTCGTGTGTAAATGAATAGTCTTGGACTTGGTGCTGGAAACCCAAAGCACAGGACAGTAGAGACACCAGAATAACAATATTCATGATTCTGAAGCTGAAAACAGAATTATTTTAGACGAATGTGCTTTCACTAGATATATTTAAAATAATGTAGGCCACTTTTTACTGGTAACAAAAGACATTTGGTATTATCAGGACCCACAAATATTCCCCCATTGCATTATTATACATTATATTCAACATTATATATAGTAGTATAATGTAGTACTGACACTAAAACTCTGTAAACGTCATTTTTATTTTGATTGAACTAAACACAATACATAATATTGTCACTATCCACGATACATTTTGTTGCATTTTTGTATTGTGATATATTGTGACTCCTCTCGTCCTGAGTGATTGTGTCCACAGTAGGCCAGCTGACCGCTCTCTTATATAAACCCCTATAGAACGTGACAACAAGCACAGACGGCCATTGATTTTTAGCGATAACATATAGAGCTTTTAAAGCAGAGCTGCCATGAGCTCTGAGGTTAAGTGAGTGAGAGGTTATTAAAAACATGTTTAATAATAAAATTCTTGGGTAAAACTAGACCACCTGTAACCCGGAAGTGTTGCATAATATGTAATCGATTACATTTAGTCTGCGTAGTTAATAGAGTCCTAACACTTGATCATATGAACTAATAATGAACAATACATTTTACAGCATTTTTGTTAGTTAATAAAAATGTTCACGTTAGTTCACACACAGTGCATTGGCTTATATTAAAGGCACTCTATGTAAAATAATAAATAAAAAAAAATCCAAAAAACACTTGTTATATATTTTGTTATTTGTGTACTTGCATTATCCCAAATGTTTCTAAGAATGTTTAAATCCAGAGAAATAAGCGGTTTTAACCAGGACACGCCTATCAATGACATCACACCCTCGTTACCCTCGATTTCACACAGTATATGATGTGTTTCATTAGACAGGTGAGCAACTGTGGATGCATTCATCGTAGAAAACTAATATTTGTTATACAGCTCAACACAGTCTTTTTGTTTAAATCTCGTTGATTACTTGCATAACTTTCAACACACTCAATAATATGATAAAACAGCGCTGCGTTTCCACACACACACACATGAAGCTGCGCGATAATGAAAGCTCTGTTCTCGAGCTCGTCTCTCATTAGCAATCGCTCCAGCGGCCTTTCGTAATGTTAATAAATCTTTAATACCGGTCATCCATGAATATGATAGAGTTGAACGACAACTCCCAGGATTCAGTGAAATCACGCTTTTGTTCTGAATAAACGACCTCTAGTGGTGAGAAGTTACATAGTGTGCCTTTAACAGACAATATTTAATTCGTTAATGTCGAGATTAACATTAAATGCTATTAAACTATTGTTCATTGTTAGGTAATTGATGTTAACAAATGAAACCTTGTCAGTTGTTAACCATGGTTTGTGATTATGCAGTTATGTGATTTGTAGTGATTGATGGGACGGGTGCTTCAGTCATATAGAGCGCATTAGTCTCGGCGGATGAAGATGACCTGTAATGAAGTGTGTGTGTGTGTGTGTGTGTGTGTGTGTGTGTGTGTGTGTGTGTGTGATGAGCTGTCATGACTCTGTCCAGTTGGTGGAGGAGTCAGTTTCTCAGGGCTGTGAGTAATGAAGGACACTGAGATTCTACCCAGCATGCAGTCTGGCACACATAGAGAGGGCTCAACAGATTGAGCGCCTTTCTCTGTCAGGTCCAAGTTTCCGTTGTCCGGCTCACAGCTGTGTGTGTGTGTGTGTGTGTGTGTGTGTGTGTGTGAGAGAATTAAAGAGAAGTCCAGTTTAGGGTCTGTACTTTGCCAAGCTTCATGCGCTCTGTTTAAATGCCAAAGAGGGCACTCTCACTCTCTCACACACACTCTCTTACACACACTCTCACACTCTCTCTCACACACACTCACTTTCTCTCTCTCTCACACACACACACACACACACACACTCACACTCACTCACTCACTCACTCACTCACTCACTCACTCACTCACTCACTCACTCACTCACTCACTCACTCACTCACACTCACACACACTCGCACACACACACTCACACTCACACACACTCGCACACACACACTCTCTCTCTCACACACACACTCTCACACACACTCTCTCTCTCTCACACTCACACACACTCTCTCACACTCACACACACACTCACACACACACACACTCTCTCTCACACACACTCAAACACACTCTCTCACACTCTCACACACACACACACACTCACACTCACACTCACACACACACACACTCACACTCACACACACTCTCTCACACTCTCACACTCACACACACACACACACACTCTCACACTCACACACACTCACACTCACACACACACACTCTCTCACACACTCACACTTTTATTAGTGTTAGTTTTTTACTTTAATTGATGGTTATATTTCAGTTAGTAATTTTAGCACTTCAGCATAAACTTATTTCAGTTTTTCATCTAATATTTTATTTCAGCTGTATTTAAGTCATTTTATTTTCATTTTAGTTTTAGTTAACTAAAACGACATTGATTAACTAATTTAATTTATTTAATATTTTTTTACTTCAAAATAGGGTAGAGCTTTGCTACTGAGAACCATGAGATTTTTACTGGTCTTGGTACCGACTCCTCCTGGTCAGGCCCGACTCAGACCGGCTCGTCGTGAGTTCAGAAACACGTTTGAGTCGTCAATCTTTTGCGCACGTTCAGCATCACTTCTCAGTCTGCTTGTTTCCCGTCTGTTGACCCAGTTCCTATCAGCCTCTGTCTGGGTCCGTCGCTATAGTAACGCTGAGCCTTGTCACACCTCGCATACGTGACGATTGTCATTAACTTCAGGTGTTAATTAACTCTCATGTATTAATTATTTCTCAGCATGGGTGTGTTTTACTATGGTACATTCAGTGCATGTTTCTCTTTCCATCACCATCCCTTACAAAACAACTGCAGTGCCACAATGCAGTCATAGTGTGTAATATATAATACTGTTGTCCTGAATGATTATTAGTATTTTAATATTCCGTTGTATTTCCCCTGTGTGTGTGTGTGTGTGAACGAGAGTTGATTAGAGCTGGTAGCAGGTGGACGGCGCATCAGACCGGATCAGGACGTGTCTGGATAAACACAAGACAGACAAAACTTTTACAGCTGTGCAACATTTATGATGTTCTTTCCTTTGCCGGACACAAAAAAAGATATTTGAAAGATTTTTAAAGACCCCTATTTGGACCCCTATCATCATAGTTGGCTAGTATATATATATATATTGGCGCATCTTACTTGTTTCGACTCTGATTGTTGTATTTTTCTACAGCATCATGGGTAATGCCGATTTTCACCATGAATTCCACTGTTAAACATGACATTTTAATAAATAAGTTGAAATAATGTAAGCTAACAGCTTCCGCAGAAGCAAATACCATCAATTAACAACCTCGTAGCTCACAGTACAGCGTTCTATAAAGGTTTATAAGTTATCGTAAAACATCAGTTTCCTAATGGAGAAAATGAATTGAGTTTTTTCTTCCGGAACTGGACTGTTGCGAATGAGTGAGTTTCCATTTGTTTTAATAGTAAAATACAAAATTAGTAGGGATGCACGATATATCAGCCACCATATCGGTGTCAGCCGATATCTGTGTGTTTATTTGTAATGTTACACTTTATTTTAAGGTGTCATTGTTGCAGTGTAATTATACATTTAAGCACTGAGTAATATTAATTAACTACATGTACTTACTATAGGGTTAGAGTTAGGATTAGGGTTTGGTTTACGGTTAGTTGCATGTAATTATGCATAATTTACTGTTATTACTGTGGTAAGTACATGTGTAACAAGGACACTGTAAAATAAAGTGTTACAACAACAAACTGGTACAACAACAATTTATTGTTATTTATTAACAACATAAATGTGTTTAAACAAGTCGTGTGTGTGCGTGCCTGTGTTTGAAAACGAAACTACTCCAAGTCTGCAAGTCCAAAAATACATTTATGGTGAGATTACTACATTTTATTTAATTAAATGCATTTATAGTGAGATTATTATATTTTCATGTCATATTCTGTGTTAATTTTGACCACGAACCATGCGCTGTCACTTTAATTCAGCGCGTGCAGCACAGCGAAGATAGACCTCTAACCTGTTAATATGGGTGCGAAAAAACAAAACGCACCGCATACGCACGGCAAACGGAGTATATGTGAAATGGGCGTGACACTGACGCTTTTTCTGTCAGTGGTAGAGTACCGGCTACATGCGAGTAGTAGCGGTACGCAAGAAAAAGTGCAGGTACGCTTTGGAGTAAAATGCAGAAGTGCCGGTACTGCGGTGAGTACCGCCCCACTTCGAGCACTGATAAATATGAAAACTAATGACTGAATTGTCATATTAGGCGCACTGTTCCTTTAAGTAGACCAGTGGTGGTGTATCATGTGTAACTCTTGAGTGTGTTCAAGCAGAAGTATATGTTAGTGTGAGTGTGAGAGTGTGTCAGTGGAACGAAAGAAAGACGAGCAAATAAACACACACTTGTCCTGAGAGAGAAACTGAGACTCCATTCAAGCCCAATTACAAGCTCGAGTTACTCAAATACAGCTAGAGGCGATTGTGAGTGTGTGTGAGTGTGTGTGGTAGTGAGAGTGAGTGAGTGAGTGAGTGAGTGAGTGAGTGAGTGAGTGAGTGAGTGTGTGAGTGAGTGAGTGAGTGAGTGAGTGTGTGAGTGAGTGAGTGTGTGAGTGAGTGAGTGTGTGAGTGTGTGAGTGTGTGAGTGTGTGAGTGTGTGAGTGTGTGAGTGTGTGAGTGTGTGAGTGTGTGAGTGTGTGAGTGAGCGAGTGCGTGAGTGAGTGCGTGTGTGTGTGTGTGTGAGTGTGTGTGAGTAACTGCACTGTTTATTTCAGTAGAGGTAGAGATGTCCATGCATCTATTCTTCTCACTGGTGTGTCTCAAAGTAGTAAGTTCCTGCCGAGGAGTTCCAGCGCACAGAAACTTGACATTATTGATGTTCACTATACACTGATTAACACACACATGGGCTTTAGCAAGCAGACTGAGATGCAGCCGGACTGTTCAGATGCTCTCATTCTCGCTTCATCCACTCATTGACTCATGATAGAGTAAGTGTTGATGTGTGTGTGTGTTCCAGGATCCACGTGCAGCGTTCTGTCTGCGATGCCGTCGGACTCGGAGAGCAGCAGTTCTCTTAGCAGCGTTGGTGAGTCCTGTGTGGATTTGTTAGTCATGGCTATTTTGAGCATTTTGTCTTACAGATGAATCATATTGCATCTTGGGTAATTGTTTTTAGGAGGGAAAAGTGCATGAAATGATTTCCTAAAAATAATGTAAAAAATCTGAATGCTCCTTAAAAAGGCTTAATTTGTCCTGTAAAGCTCAATTATAATTATAATTATAATTTTGAACAATATTTTCATCTTTTTTATTTTCATTTGTTCTTTACAGGTTTAATTATTTTGTGTACACTAGAAATAATTTTTACTGAAGTCAGTTTGCAGTCAGTGTTGGAACTAGACAAAATTAGACAATTTATTTATTTATTCTTGTATACTTTTTTTTTTTTACCCTGTTTTTTATGTTTTAATAGCTTTGGATTCTGTCATGACTTGAAAATAATTATTTTGTTTAAAATAACAAAGGACTTTTATATCATTTTCTAAATCTGATTTATATGTTTACACTAAAGTTCAAAAGTCTGGGGTCAGTGAGATTAAAAAAAAAATAAAAAATTTAAGCAGGGATGGATTAAATTGATTAAAAGTAACAGTGAAAAGATTTATAATGTTACAAAAACATTTATTTCAAATAAATGCTGTTCTTTTTAACTCTCTGTTCATCAAAGATTCCTGAAAAATAAAATGCATCAGTTTCCTCAAAAATATGAAGCAGCACAACTGTTTTCAACATTGATAATAATCATAAACGTTTCTTGAGCATCAAATCATCATATTAGAATGATTTCTGAAGGATCATGTGACTGGAGTAATGATGCTGCAGGAATAAATTACACTTTACTATATATTCACACAGAAAACAGCTATTTTATATTGTAATAATATTTCACAATTTTTATTGTATTTTTTGAAATCAATAAATGCAGCGTTGGTGCAGCAGAAGAGACTATTTCAAAAACATTATGTTAATGACACCAGACTTTTGAACGCTAACTTTTGTTTTTCAATTCTACACTTATTCCCGACATCCTTCTGGGACTCGCTGGGAAACACACAGAGCAAACTCAGACTCCAGCTGGAGACGCTTCTGTCCATTAGACGTCTGAGACGAGACAGGCGGCTCTGTTGTCTCTGCAGTGAGGGATATGGGACGGGTCGTCAGTGGCCCAGATAAAATCATTGTTTATTCATAACATCTGTATGAACAGCAGAGCTGACTCTCAAACTGAAAGCAGAAGTTCATGAACTGGCCTGCCACCTTCAGATCTGGAACGACCAAACATTATTCAGACACCAGATATCATTTTTGATATTGTTGTACTAGTGTGTGCAGGACACTATAGTTCATTTATGTAAGTGAGGAGAGCAAAATACAGTAAACTGTGACATATTATACCCAAAAATTCTTCATACAGAGACTACCAGTAAAATTCATAAAAATTAGGGACCAAAAATGATTCGGACACTTTGATCTGATCATGTTTTGCTGAAGTGTGTTTTCTTTAATTGCTAATGCTCTTTTTACACACAGACTGAACACAATGAAGCATTGCTTGGTGATTGGTTGAGCTAAACTGGTATTATCTAATTGTGTAGTTAAATTTAACAGCTGACAGATATTCAACATAATTCATGTGTGAGACAGTCTAACAGAAGGACGGACAAAACCAGTTAAATATCAACTGAGTTCTTAAAGGGATAGTTCGGCCAAAAATGATATTAAACCCATGATTTACTCACCCTCAAGCCGTTCGAGATGCATATGTCAATCATTTTTCAGACGAACACATTTTCAGTTATTTTAGAAAATGTCTTAGATCTTTCAGTGGTTATAATGTCAAGTTATGGGGTCCCAAAAATGTATTAAGTCCCAAAAATGTGCATGCATCCTTCACAAAAGTAATCCATCCGGCTCCAGGGGGATAAACAAAGGCCTTCTGAGGGTCGACGCGCGTTCACGGGAGATGGATGCCGGCGTATGACGTAGGATGTAGCGTAGGAAGCGTCGTGACGTAGAACGAAGTATAGCTAAATCAAACGTGATTACGCGTCGACCGTTGCCGGAAGCCAGTTATTTTCATTTATAAAGTTTTAAATATGTATATTTTTACGACAAAACCACACGGATTACCCTCAGAAGGCCTTCGTTTATCCCCCTGGAGCCGGATGGATTACTTTTGTGAAGGATGCATGCACATTTTTGGGACTTAATACATTTTTGGGACCCCATAACTTGACATTATAACCACTGAAAGATCTAAGACATTTTCTAAAATAACTGAAAATGTGTTCGTCTGAAAAATGATTGACATATGCATCTCGAACGGCTTGAGGGTGAGTAAATCATGGGTTTAATATCATTTTTGGCCGAACTATCCCTTTAACTCTGAGTTCTTGTCATATTTTATTACCGTTTTCCAACCTATAGCGAATAAACTGAGATAATGTGAGAAATGTTGAAGATGTCTGAATAAATTTTGCTTTGACTGTACGTGTGCCGCTAGTTTACCTCTTTAATACTGACACTACATGTGCTAATGTTTTATTTTCTGAGCACTGATGTACAATGTCTATCCCAGCATCCTCGCCCCCTCCTGCACACCCGGAGAAGCATGTGATGAGTGAGAAACTGGAGACGGTGATCTTCCAACTCAGACAGGTGACCCGTGAACGAGACGACCTGCGCAAGAGACTGGCCCTCTCCTCACCCGGCACCACCTTTGACGACTGCAGGTACGGGAACGCATCGGGACACTGTAAACGAGACCCAGCAGGGTGACTGTCACTGAACTGGAGATTTCAGATCTTCCTATTGGCCAGTTTCAGTCTCTAAACACTGTAACCCCGCCAGACAGTTCGGCTTTTCTTTCCGTATGTGAGCGTGAGATTGGACAGAGTGCTTTATGTGTATAAATAAAGTATGTTTACTTTCATTACTATTTCATAAATAAGGCTTTTAACTCTTTTTTTTTTTTTTTTTTTTTTGTGTGTGTGTGTTTCTTCACCTGAATGCTGATAGACGTTGAAAAAACACACACTGAGGTTTTCTGTGATCTCACTGAAACATCCCAATCAGACCTGTATATGACAACTAATGAATGATTACCCAAATCATTTCGCACAGTGTTGACCGCATGTTTCTGTGTCTGTAGGCCGAGCGTGAAGCCGGGTCACGATTACGAGCGCCTGAAGCTCCAGTGCATGAAGGCCATGTCAGATCTACAGTCTCTCCAGAACCAGCACACCAAAACCCTGAAGAGATGTGAAGAGGCCGTGAGAGACGCCGATTACTACCAGTGAGATCTAGACCCATACATTTGCCCCATAGAGTTGATTTTCAAGAGTTTTTATTTTTATTAAAACTTTTTATTATTTTATTTTTAATTTTATTTTTTTATTTTTTCAAACGGAGATTCTCCCACGATTCTGAACTAAACAAAAGAATTTATGACAAAATGTTTATTGCTGCAGTCTTTTTAAAATGTTTAATTGATCTGAATTAATTATTTAAAAAAATGGGTTGAATGAAAGATTCAATGAATCACTCATAAATACTTCACTTGTTTCATTACTGGATGAATCAGCGATTTTGAACGAATTTCTTGAATGATTCCATGACTTATAAATTTAAGCCACTTGTCGCCACCTACTGGTGTAACGATGTAATGATACGATCATTATTTAATAGACACAGGTGAGGCGTTGTCATTTAGGAATGATATTGCGTAGGTGTTTGTATCGAGATTGCGATCTTTTAATGGTTAATCGTGCAGCTCTTAATATATACTTTTAATTTAATTAATTTTTAAAATTTTGAAAAAATGTCTTGTGGTCGACCAATATATCAGCCAATATTTTGTATTTTTTTTCTAACCATATATAATTTGAATTTAATTAATCGCATTTAATTATTTGTTTTTAATTTTAATTAATTATTACATTTTAAAAATTTGATTTGGAAACTCAGCAGTGTGACAGCAGGATGTGCTCATTAGCGTGATGTGGAAGGCTTTGATTGGCTGCCGTGAGTCAAGGTAACATCTGGTGCTAAAGCAAACACACAGCACAGATTAGAGATTTTCATCTGAGATTACCCCAATAATTTAATTAATTTTCTCTTTAATTATATCTTACATTTCTGATTTGTTGAATTGAATTGTGTTTTTGTGCATGTGCTGCGTGTGCAAATGCAAGCCAAACTTTTACAGGGCGGCCGGTTAGTGTATACATGTGCACTGAATATGATTTAGGATTTACTTTGAAACCATTTTCACTCAGGAATTACTTGTAAATTTCAGAAATTATTACAAAGACATGGTTTGTAACAAATTGAAATTTAAACGTGAAATTTTGAAGTAGAAAAACAGAAATAGTGAGAATGTACTCCTAATAATCTTTGTTTTATTTGCAACTTTGAAAAATCTTTTTATTTTAATTTTATTTATAACAGTTTTTATACAATACTCATAAAATGTATACAAAAAGTATGTTATACATAAAATGAACAAAGGAAGAAAAAAAGGACCCCGAACCCGCACCCGCACCAGGTACAGTGAAAATATACACCTTAAAGTCATACTTAATCAAACTTAAACAAAATGTTAACAATGGAGTGAAGGGATTAAAGTGAAGTTATCCATATTACATGTGTGCCCAAACATATTTCATGAAAAATCATTATTTACAGCGTGTTGTTACTGGGAAGCGAACCCAAGACCTAGTGCCATGAAAGTCTTAAAGTCCATCGTCTTCATTTGATCTGATGCATTTAACTGGCCGATAAAATAAACATTAACATTCATTTTGATGTTCTGTTCACTGATGCGTCGGTTGAAGTTAATGTCCAGGTGGATCAGTAACGCGTGCGTCTCTCTCGGTCTCTCAGTACTCTTCACGGACGTGTGGTTGGTGAACAGACTCAGCTGCGGGACGAGATGGAGGCGGTGAAGCAGAACTACTCGCAGCTCCTACAGCAACACTCGCAGCTGCAGCAAACCTGTGACGAACTGCACCGGATACACGACAGCGACCAGCGAGAGGCGGCGGACATGCGCCTGCTGCAGCAACAGGTACACATCACACGTGCACACACAACTCAGGATATTCATGTATATGCATATATATAACAAAACCTAATATAGTAATACATAGTGATATATTTAAATAAAAAAAAATAGCATACAGAGACTTACATGAACATGGCACCAATGTTCTGGAATAGCTTGCCAATGGAGATTAGATCATCTTTCTTTGTCTTTGTCTGTTTTTTTAAGTCTCTTTTAAAAAGGTATTTGTATAAATGTGCTTTTACTACTTTGTGAAGTATTTAGATTCTTTTTTTATTTTTTATTATTATTATTTATTTTTTAATGTATTAATTATGTTCTTGTCTTTTTGACTTTTGTGAAGCACTTTCTGCTAAGAAACTTTAAAAGTGCTGTATAAATAAAGTTATTATTATTATGAATTCTGAAACTGAGTCATATCTCTTAATTTATTAGTCTGTTTTAAATTGATTCATTTAACTAATCAGCTAATTCACGAATGTGAATTGAACTTGTTTTTTCTGCTTAAGTTTAAATTAGAGACGCTGTTAAATCATTTCTGTTGTGATGTTGTAAAGGTGCGAGACAGTAAAGAATAACAGAATTAGTCTGACACGCTCCTTAATGCCTAAATAAAAATCATATTAAATTATCACCACATAACCTGCAAATGATCTCGTTAATATTTGTCATGTGTTTCAGAAACTAGCATGTTCTATAACTAGAATAAATATCACATTCAAATGATATATTAGATAATTGCTACTGTATTTAAATAGTTTCATTGGAATAATGTGATTCTGTGGCGCCACCAGCTGGTGTAATGATGCATTTTGTCATCTCTCAGTCCTCACCACAAAATAATCCTCTTATATATTGTAGTTAATCCTCAAAATTGAGTCAAGTCAATGATTTGGTTATGGGTTCAATTTCTCCTCAATCGTGCTGAGCTGAATGTGGTTTCTCTTTCTCTTGCTGTAGGTCATGAGGGAGAACGGCTCCTCAGACCTGCTGAATAAACTTTACGACACAGCTTTAAACAAGCTGGAGGGGACGAAGAAAGAGTACGATGCGCTGAGGAAACGATACAACGAGAAAACGGCGAGTCACAACGCCGATCTGAGCCGCCTGGAGCAGATGGAGGAGGAGAACAGACGTCTGCAGAAACAGCTGGACGTTCTGTTGAAGCAGAGAGACTCTGCGCTTCACTTCCAGCATCAGTACAGCGGGTCCGTCAGGAGGTACGTCAACAACAACACACTAGAGCTGCTGCCTGTGGGGTGCATCACAAACCAGTCACTTATGAGCTCCCGTTTCTGTTAGGCTCGCTAGGTTTTAAAAGGGACCTATTATGCTCTTGATATTATTTTTGGGCTCTACTAGAATAGGTTTTCATGTTTAAATGTTCAATAAATACATTTTTACCATATTTGACTGCTCCTCTTTTCCCAGTCTGTCAGTAACGCTCTGTTTAGTTCCTGTCTCTATGAAGCCCCTCCTTCTGAAAAGCACACTGTGCTCTGATTGGTCGGCTGGAGCAGTGTGTTGGGATTGGTCGAGCTCTTTGAGTGTGTTTGGAAATGTCCCGCCCCTTACCATAACCACCAGTTTAACACACTACTAACTCAACCAGGCCCCGCCCCTTTATTCTGTGCATGAATTATTATAATGAGGAATATTGTGACGTGTTCGTTCCGGAAGAAACTCAAGACTACAGTGGAGGCGTTTCAGGAGTTCAGAAACACTGACACTGATATAGAGAAGAAATGGAGCTTTTTCATGCCCAAACAGCAACACTACACACTAAAGAAAGATGAACATGGTGAAATATTAATCTCTTTCAGGTTTGAGAGTCTCCAGCAAGAGCTGAATAAGATGTCGGCTCAGAACGAGGAGCTGCAGAGAGAAACTGACCGTCTTCAGATGGAGAACACACGCTATAAGACCCTGCAGCTGAAGGCGGTGAAAGACGGCGAGAAGCTGAAGGAGGAGAGAGACTCCGTGTTAAACGAGTACAGACTGATCATGAGCGAGAGAGATCAGGTCATCAAGGAGGTGGATAAGCTGCAGACCGGCCTGGAGGCGGCCGAGGCCAAACTCAAGAACACGTCTGGCGAGAGGAGGGTAGCCAGCGACGAGATCGAGGCTCTGAGACAGGTCAAACACACACAACTACTAAAGACCACATTTAAAGTAAATATGAAATGTTCACAAACTGTTTGACTTGCGTAATTGTGTATTGTGTGTGAGCGAGACGAGGCAATAATCAAACATATTTACACATTTGTTTGTTGATTAAAAACACAAATAAGAGTGTAAACAATGACTAAAAGCATATCTAAACACAATGTGTACCAATATTAATAAACAAAAACAAACAAACAACAAAAACAGAAAACAAAAACAAAACAAAAAACATATTAAACAAACAAACCACAGTCAGAATAAAAAGTCAGTTGTTTATGACATTTGTAATACAACCATCAGAAACCAAATCTTACTCCTTACCCATCAGGCCCAACTGTCCTAATTAGGACTTGTTAAGAAATTACTCTTTAATATACTGAAAAAGTGGACTCCACAGCTTCCAAAACTTATTTGAACACTTCTTTAGGGAAAATCATATGTTTTCTAAGTTAATAAAATAAAGAACATCTGATGCTTTAGCCAATGAGAATGTGAAGGGCACATTTTGGACTTCCAATTGACCAATATGTGTCTCCTAGCCAGCAGAGTGACAAAGGCAACTGGATCTGGTTTAAGAGTTGAAAAGAATGGCACTGAGGGGCAAATAAACGGTTTCAATGGTAATTAAAGTCCGATTCATTTTAGCTAAACTTGTTCATTCAGAAGATTCATTTAAAAGACTCACTGATGCATTTATCATCAATCAAAAGTGTTTCAATTAAAGAAATAAAATTAACCCTAAACCCTAAAGACTCTAGCCCCAACATTGCCTTTCTGTCAGGCAGAATTTATTACTGATGGTTTGACATTTGTTGTGTGTGCAGGAACTGAACTCCGCTCTGCTGGACCGGGACCGGGCGATCCGGGAGAAGACGGAGCTGCTGGAGAAGTACTGTCACGAGGTGCAGGACAAGGTGGAGACGCAGAAGGAGCTGAGCCAGGCCTGTAAGGACATCGAGATGGTGCGAGAGGAGCGCGACGTGGCCCGTAAAGAGCGAACGGAGGCCATTATCCAAAGAGACCAGCTCCTGAGAGAGTATTACCAGGCCAGACAGGTACATGTCCTGTGTTCAGACCACCTCTGGACTGATAGAGTTATATCATTTCATTGAGGTTAAAACCAGGGTTTGAAATGAACTTTTTCACTCACCGGCCAATTTGGCTACTAAAGTTTTTAGTTTACCGAAAGTAAACTAAATTAAGGAAATAAACTACGTCACAAAGGTGTATATATATATATATATATATATATATATATATATATATATATATATATATATATATATATATATATATATATATATATATATATATAAAATAATAATAATAATAATAATATACAGTGCTATGCATAAGTTTAGACACCCATGCTAAAGTTGACTAAAAAAGAGGAATGAAAAATCATCTTTTGGAAATTGAACTTAATGCCTTAATTAAAAAAATTAGGATGAATCCAACCTTTAAGGACACCAATTTTCTTTGTGAATGAATAATGCATCGTAAATAAATAAATGTTCTTCCTTAAAATACAGGGTGCATAAGTCTGGACACCCCTATGTTAAATTCCCATAGAGGCAGGCAGATTTTTATTTTTAAAGGCCAGTTACTTCATGGATCCAGGATACTGTAAGGGGGGTACAGTTTTCAGACCCAGGACCAGATATGATGAAAGAAGACCAGGAGTCGTGAAGTTCAATCAAAAAAGTAAAAATTTACTGAAGAATAGTTTGCAGTTAAATTGGTAGAGCCAGCGTCAAAGTCTCACGAGGAGGCGACAAGCTAACTCTACCTTACACAAAATCTTACACCAATTATACCATTTCCAAGGGCATTCATTACATATTTGCTACTTCTGATTGGCTAAGAGAACATAAAGTCTAAACAATTCTACACTTATAGATAGACAGTAGTAGGGATGTCCCGATCAGGTTTTTTTGCCCTCGAGTCCGAGTCCGAGTCATTTGATTTTAAGTATCTGCCGATACCGAGTCCCGATCCGATACTTCTATAATGCAAAAAAAAAAAAAAAAGAATAAAGAAGAGCGAAAAAAACAGATCCAGGATGTTCCTTATTTTTTATTTAATTCACCTTATTTTAACATTCAACAACTCTGTTAACAAACAGAGCACTTCTGTGAGGTAGCTTGAACAATCAAGTAATAAATAAATTCTTCACTTTTGGACTTTAGTGCAACAGTAAATATTAAAAAAAGTCTAATATATAAACAAATAGCACCTCAACTTAAAATATCCGGTAGGCATGTAAACAAATAAAAAATAAAAGTGCCACAGTGTTTGCAAAGCCAGTAATGTGCTTTTAGGAACTGCACTCCTAACTCTTACGCCGGTTTCACACTGCACTGTTAGCAGAGCGTGCAGCGCGTATTTTTTTCGCCGCCCATGTTAACAGATTAAACCAGGCTTTAGAGCATTCACACCGCGCGCAGAGGCGGCGCGGCAGTGCGTAGCAGAGCAGGAGTGCCGTGATCGTTTCGGCGCCGAGTCTATTTTTGCTGCGCCGCTTTTGCTGAATTAAAGTGACAATACATTGATCATGGCCAAAATACACCGCAGTTTTATCCAAAAAGTGCATTGATGATATCTATTGTGTTTTAAACAGTCAATCAAATGACCAACAGCAATTTAAAAAGAAAACAAATGTCCAAAAACAAACTTGTTGCCATAACAATAAAAACAAAGATGAACCAAAAGTTATATAAATGAAATTATTAATAAAATAAGCTTCTTGACAAGTCTTTTCTCTTAAATGTATTTGAAAACGAAAAAAAGCAATGCCAACTTATCCATTATAGACTCTGTCTGTACACAACCCACGGTTCAGCCGCGCGTGACAAACGCTGCCAGTATGAAAGCAAAACGCGCGTGTCCTGCTCCCATACCTGCGCTGCTCCTGCGCTGCTTACACTCTAATAACGCGTGCAGTGTGAAACCGCCGTAACTCTGTGTCACCGCATAATAGAGGTGTTAAAAAATAATGAGAATATAAATACATATATATCCGAGTCCTGATCGGGAGGTAACGTCCGATTCCGATCGAGTCTGAAAACACGCGATCGGGCCCGATTTCCGATCACGTGATCGGATCGGGACATCCCTAGACAGTAGGGTACATTGACATTAATCAAGATAATTGTCATCTGAGTCCCTGGAGGTTCGATGTTGACCTCGGAGGTCGTCGAGAAGGGTCCCGAGATCTGCTGCTACATATCACGAGACATATAACGCATACACAAAAGCACAAAGAGAATAACAGTTCTACCAAGGTTGTAGAGAGCCTGAGCTCATTGTTATCAGGGCAGACTACCCAAAACATACTGATAACACCTTCCCTCCTCAGAAGGAGTACAGATACTGTCCACTTTATTCTCTAGAGAAATACACATGAAAGAAATACAACTAGAAGGTATAAAGGGTTTTTGGTTGCATCTGCTCACCGTATGCTCTCTCTCTGTGAAACTGTGAACTAGATCATGTAAGTCACGTAGAAGTTGACCCCTGTAACCTCAACTTGGTCAGCAGAAAACAGACACAGAGCCATCTGATGGACCTTCAGGCTTGCCCTCTTCTATTAGTTATTAGCTGTTTTCCCAATACAAAGGGCCTGTTCTCAAGGTCCTCATCCAGGGCAATAAAGATTAGTCACAGACACCATAATGCACTTAAAAATATATGAGCAGAAATGCTGACAACAAAATAGGATTAAAACCATATATGAATCACTCATGAATATAGTTAATGATTATAAAACTTGATTAGTACTTGTTATAAGAATAATGTAAAAACTCAAAAGGATATATATTGATATAGTGAAGAGGCAAGGGATTCTGACCCCAACCCTTCAATACTATGCATCCTGATAAAGTTCCCTTGGCCTTTGGAATTAAAATAGCCCCACATCATCACATAGCCTTCACCATACCTAGATATTGGCATGGTTTTATTTCAGTTAGCCTAATAGCTGGTTTGATTTGCATTGAGAGATGATCTTATGGAAAGTACCCCATGCCAAACTCTAGGTATGGTGAAGGCTATGTGATGATGTGGGGCTATTTTAATTCCAAAGGCCAAGGGAACTTTATCAGGATGCATAGTATCCTGGATCCATGAAGAAACTGGCCTTTAAAAATAAAAATCTGCCTGCCTCTATGGGAATTTAACATAGGGGTGTCCAGACTTATGCACCCTGTATTTTGAGGAAGAACATTTATTTATTTACGATACATTATTCATTCACAAAGAAAATTGGTGTCCTTAAAGGTTGGATTTTTCCAAATTTTTTTAATTAAGGCATTAAGTTCAATTTCCAAAAGATGATTTTTTATTCCTCTTTTTAGTCAACTTTAGCATGGGTGTCTAAACTTATGCATAGCACTGTATATTATAAAATTTGGATTTCATATATTCATTTCTAATTCAAACTAAATCCTGTCATCCAGCATCTCCTCCCTTCCTCTTTCATCCTTTTCACCAAAAATGTGTTGAACAGATCAATACAGTACAAAGAACATCAAAACAATTTAGGATGTTGGGAAATAACAATATATTTTCTGTTAACCAAATGCTTTTTAATCTTGGCTATTGCTTCAGTGCAAATGAACAAGCGCGCTGTTATGTGTTGCGTAGTGACGAGTGTGTTCAAGTAAGCCAGATATAGTAGATTCTGGGCAATACACTGTATTTAATAAATCATGACTCATGAGTATTTGCGCTAAATCTGCGCAGATTTGTCTTACACGAACTTCCCCAGCAAAGTGAGAAAACATAAGTAACACGGCAAATTGGCTGGTGGTTTGACAGCATTACCCGTCAAAGTTGATTTTTACCCGCATTCGGCAGGTGTTAATTTCAAACCCTGGCTCTCTCACTGCAGAAGCAGGACAGTGCAACGCTGGACATTGAGCGCGTCAGTAAGGAGCTGGAGGTCCTGAGGAAACAGTGCGAGGCCGTGTCGGAGGAGCTCCAGGAGGCTGTGCAGGAGGCAGAGGTGGCGAAATGCAGGAGAGATTGGGCCTTTCAGGAGAGAGACAAGATCGTAGCAGAGAGAGAGAGCATACGGTGAGCAGATGCAACCAAAAACCCTTTTATACCTTAATTCTGTTATACATGTGATTCAGATCAAGTGTCACGTCATATGTGGCATGTGAAAAATATGCCCTTACAATTGTTAAAACCCATCCAATTACATACATTTTCAAATCCAACAAGGAAATTATAAACCGATGTAACTGTGTAAACAGAATGGAGCTAAAATGGTGTCAAAATCATATATTTTAATATATTTGTCAGAGTCAAAGCATTGAGCAAGGTGTGATGTGATTTGCCGGACTTGGGAACAAAGTCTTAAAATAGACACACAAATGCATAGCGAATTCACACACACACATACATACACACCCACACACGACGATGTGCAAATACAGTTTCAACAATCAATTTGTACAAGGTTGATTTATAAATTGTGATTTGCATTTGTGAATCTGTAAATTTGGTTCTGCATTTGCAAATCGTATTTTGTGAATGTGAATTATTTTATTTGTGAATCATGTTTTAAATATGTTATATCTGAGACTATTTTAGCTCCATAAAACATTGGCTAAAGCTGATTATTGCTATGTTTGTCTGTGTGTGTATCAGGACGTTGTGCGATAACCTGCGACGCGAGAGGGACCGAGCTGTTAGCGATCTCGCCGATGCTCTGAGAAACCTCGACGACCTGCGGAAACAAAAGAACGACGCAGTGCGAGAACTGAAGGAGCTCAAGTGAGTCTCAGAAACACACACTATCACATCAGGGAATCTACAGTTTTTGTGTTCTGTTAATGATTCACGAGCTTCTGCATGTGAACGACACGCTGTACTGAAATACTAAAGGTTTCCTACTGAATCTACAACACCATGCAAAAGAAATCAACAAGTGCAACCAAAGTAGTTTGATTCCCAAACAAATGACTCTTATTCTTTTGAATAGAATGAAAGAATGAATCTTGAATCATTCTCAGACCCTCTGCTATCAGGTTGGAGTAAATGATGACGTAATTTAGGTGAACTATTTCTAAAATGTGTTTCAGGGAATGCATGGAGGAGCAGCTGGAGAAGGAGGCACGGTTTCGCCAACTGATGGCCCACAATTCTCACGACTCGGCTATCGATACGGACTCGCTGGAGTGGGAAACGGAGACGGTGGAGTTTGAGAGGAGTGCGGTATGAAGCTGTGACGAACCTCCAAAACTATTAAAAACATCTTTGTTAATTGACATAAAGCTGAAATATAAGTATTAACCAAGAGTTTCAACACATCACCATCTCTAATCTGTCGTATAGGACGACATGGACTTGAGTGCTTTTGGTTTTGATATTGCCGAGGGGGTGAGCGACTCGTATCTACCCGGGGATTATGGGATATTCGTGAGCAAGGTGGACAAAGGAAGTATTGCGGAGGGCAGGTTAAGGTGGGTGAACTCTGTTCTTGGTCTTCTGTGAAACATTCGTGTTCGCTTCTAACCATCGTTTATTCGTCCCGCAGAGTGAATGACTGGTTGTTGAAGATAAATGATGTGGATCTCGCCAATAAGGACCGGAAGCAGGTCATAAAGGTGGTGTTCAGTGGAGGCGGGGTCATCAACATGGTGGTGCGCAGGAGGAAGTCTCTTGGAGGAAGGATGGTCACCTCTGTTCATCTTACACTGGCAGGGCATAAAGGTCATATCATGGGTCTTTGCCTCTCAGTTGGTCAAGCCGATAAACTACCTTCATCATCACAGTGACTCTCTGTCTCTGTCTTGCAGATTGTGGCGTTGGGTTGGAGAGTGGCATGTTCGTATCGTCTGTTTCTCCGGGCAGTCCTGCAGCCAGGGATGGTTCGGTGTGTCCGGGCGATCGGGTTCTCAATGTGAGTCCACTAGTTCAATATCCGTTTGATCCGCACTAGTTTTGCTGTTGTAAATCAATTCAGTCTCAAACTGTTTCTGTAATCTATAATTATTGACTTATTGAGAATAGTTTATCAGGGGTGTGATTTTTCAGTGCTTATATGGATTTACATATTTTACTAAATGAAGTATGACCCCAATTGTGTAAACCAGTGGAAAGAGCAGTGAGTATTTTATTGTTTGATTAACATTAAAAACACAGACAGCGGCAGGAATATTGGGCTGCTGTCACTTTAAGAAATAATGCACGGATCCAATACACTGATACTGATACACATGCATTGTCTTTCTTAACTGTTTACGTTCTCTTAAAGGAATAGTTGAGTTAAAAATGGAAATTCTGTCATAATTTACTCACCTTCCTCTTGTTTTAAACCTGTATGAATTTCTTTCTTCTGCTGAACACAGTCGTATGGGTCATACAAGTCTTTGACCCATGCTTTTTTGCTTAAAGGTGAAGACCCAACTTTATGCATGTTTTGTAAGATAACTGTTAAACATATTTTATTAGATTGTCCTGGACTTAATACAAGTAGAATGCTCTTTTATGAAGTTACCTCACTTAAGGGCTTTAGTAAGATTATGCCTGAAAAGGTTTTGGATTTTTTATCATATGTTAATTTAAAAAATCTTGTATAGTATGACTTGCTGTTTTTGTTTGGTTGGTTTTTATTGTATTTATATGATATTTGTATTTTTGTTATTGAGTTTTTGCTATGAAAATAGCTTTTAATTCTGACATGGCACTAAATAAAACAATCTGAATCTGAATCTGCTGAACACAAAGGAAGATATTTTGAAGAATGTCGGTAACCAAACAGTTTTTGGACCCCATTGACTTCCATAGTAGGAAGAAAAATAATATTCCTTTAAGGCAAAACTATGCTTACTAGGATACTCGCCTAGACAGGCACGTTGACATAATTTTGCGTGAAATTGTCCGTTCAAGCAAGAAGACGTGAAAGAGAAATCAATTAATTATTCGCATGCTGCACTCTGGATTGGTGAGCACACAAAACTTCTCACACATCGAGTACCAAATTGAGCTCTTTTTTGTATCTTCTTGAATGTTTCCATTGGAAAGGCTTAAAAACACGTGCAAATGATAAACATTCATGGAACCTTGTTTCCGCCACTGAATAATAAATAAATAATAATAATTGCGACTTTTTATCTCAGAATTGCGAGATATGAAGTCAGAATTGTGAGAAATAGTCGCAATTCTGAGAAATAAAGTCGCAATTGCGTGTTATAAAGTCAGAATTGTGAGATGTAAACTATTATGAGGTAAAAAAAAAAAAAAGTTTATTTTTTTCCTTAGAATTCGACTTTATATCTCACAATTGTTAGAAAAGATGTCAGAATTGCGAGATATAAAGTCAGAATTGCGAGATATAAACTCACAATTATGTGTTATAAAGTCAGAATTGCATGAAATAGTCGCAATTGCGAGAAAAAAGTCTGAATTCTGACTTTATAACTCGCAATTCTGACTTTATATCACGCAATTGCGACTTTATTTCACGCAATTCTGACTTTATATCACGCAATTGCGACTTTATTTCACGCAATTCTGACTTTATATCACGCAATTCTGAGAAATAAAGTCAGAATTGTGAGATGTAAACTCGCAATTGTGAGATAAAAAGTCGCAATTATCTTTTAAAATGTTTTATTCTGTGGCGGAAACAAGCTTCCATACATTCAAGACAATGATCGGCCCGATCGGGACCATGACGGTTCTGTCAACTCTTGGCTATCGGGCAGTCCTTGTTGTCAAGCCCTGCATAAAATCGGGAAGCTCTGATTGGTAGATGGAGCAGAGGTTCATTTGCATGTATACTGGCTCATTAGAGTAATCGCAGGCATGTATATTGAGCATATCTGTTGTAATTGTTTTAAGGTTGTTTAATTTTCTCTGACAGATAAACGGAATTTCACTGGATAATAAATCAGTGAGTGAATGTGAGAATCTCCTGCGGAGCTGCAGAGATTCGCTTTCTCTTTCCCTCCTGAAGGTGAGATTATTATTGATCATTATTTATGTCCTTCTCTATGTGACAAATTCGATCAGCTTAATCTTTTCCTGAAGTGTTTAATAAGGGTGTAACAATATATCGTGTCACAATATATCACAATACAAGAATGCAACAGTATGTTTCGTGGATAGTTCACCCAAAATAAAAATTACTGTGTGAGGGAAAAAAAGTCAAGTTTTCAGAGTTTTAGTGTCAGTACTACATTATACTACTATATATAATGTTGAATATAATGTATAATAATGCAATGGGGGAATATTTGTGGGTCCTGACACTGCCAAATGTCTTTTGTTTCCAGTAAAAAGTGGCCTACATTATTTTAAATATATCTAGTCAGTGACAGAGTGAAAGCATATTCATCTAAAATAACTCTATTTTCGGCTTCAGAATCATGAATATTGTTATTCTGGTGTCTCTACTGTCCTGTGCTTTGGGTTTCAGCACCAAGTCCAAGACTATTCATTTACACACGACACAATTTATCATTTTAATCAACAGTACATTTTATTATGTCTTGGAGTATCGCAATAATATCATCTCGTGAGTTCAGTATCGTGATATGAGGGTTGTTACACCCCTAGTGTTTAATGTTTTACAGTTCTTTTCTCTTTATCCCAGTTTTTCCCACAGAGTCTGTCGGGTCAGAGTATCGCTGAGAGCCAGCGTGACTGTGAAAGGAACTCAAACGGGAAGTCGGCAGATCACCTGCGGCCCTGCAGGAAGCAGCCCACCAGCAACCACTCCACCCACAAAGACACGTACAGCCCGACACGTGACGTCGAGAGCGAGCGCGCGCAGCGAGGCTCTCTGTATCGCTCAGACCCGTATCACGAGATCTGCCTGCATCCCAACTCTAAACGACCCCTCACCTTTCACCCCGTTTCCCCCGGCGACTGCATCACCGTGGAGATGGGTCAGGAGAGGCGGAAACAAAGCGGCGGCACGTGGCCGAAAATGGTAGCGGTTGCTATGACGACTGCTGACAGCATCCCGCCGCTCTCCATCTTTAAGACCCCAAAGAAGCGGAAGTCGATATTTGACGCAGACATGTTTAAACGGCCGGAGACGCCGTCCAAGCTGGACTACCTCAGTTTGTCCCAGAAACATTCCCCGCAGAGCTCGTGGACCGAGGGGTCGCCACAGATGCCGCCCGACCCGCCCAAACGCAGCGACTCCTTCAAGTTCAAACACAAACCGCAGGGAAGCTCCGCCTCTGATTCGACCATCACCACCGGCTCACCCCCGGCCACGCCCATTCAGACCACGCCCACAGACAAATCCACGCCTGACTTTGATAATCGAGACCGCAATGGGAATGTTGTTCAGAGACAGGGGTCGGGGGAAGTGTGTGGACAGGGCGCAGATGAGCCGGAGCTGAGGAGAGGAAGACCGAACTCTGCACCCGCTCAACGCCGGAGCCTCACGCCCCTTAAGATGCCCTTTCCACAGGTGCTGCGCCTTATATTATTAGTAATATTTCAAGACGAACACTTACTGAAATTAAGCAGCTGAGCTTTACTGGATTATCAAATATGATCCTCAGGACTTTGAGGAAGGTTTATTTGTTCATCTCTCAATCATTGTATTGAATTGCATTATATGTTTTCAAACTACAGAGCTTTGATTATAAAACTCGGCATTTAAATATCATCTTACTAAAATATCACACTATATTATTGGCAGATATTGATATTTATATGCATTTTATGTAAGTATCTGTTGTTCTGTTATAAAGATCT
>NC_139976.1:1934477-1961977 GCF_963993115.1 Abramis brama
CACACATGTTGACAATTTCAAATCATAATTGGAAATATAAGATCTTCATTGATTAATCAAACATCTGAGATTGACAATCACAGTCTAAAATATGCAATCTGTGATTGGTCATCTCAAGTCTGTGGTCAATAACAGTTGATGATGATGTAATTGTGATGATGTAATTGTGTGTAGGTTTGTCCCAGTACCGCGAGCAGCGCATTAAGATTCCCTCCACCCCTCGCTACGCTCGATCCGTTCACGGCTCTGATAGAGGTAACATTACATGTCCTCAACACACTTCCTGTGCTGTTGCATGGGTGGATGTACACATAACAGTACAAATCAAAACATTACGGACTTTGTGAAGTTTTTTTGCTGTTGTGTTTCAGGATCACTATCTCACTCTGACTGCAGCAGCCCGAGTCTCGTAACTCCGCCCCTTTCTCCTCTGGACGCCGCCTCCTTCACCAGCAGCCAATCACAGGGCTCCATCTCCGCCCACACCAGGCTGTCAGTCAGCCCTGTGCCAATAGACAGGAGAAGGGACAGGTAGAATTAGAAATATCTTAAAAATTAATGTTCTGTCATCATTTACTCACCCTCATTAAAATCTCTGAAAAATCTCACATACATTTTTTTCAATACAACGGTTCATAGTAACTACAAAAAGGACAAAAAAAACACATTATTATTATTATTATTAATAAATGCAGAGTTTTTTTATTTCACAGTATTATTATAACAATGTATTTCTTTATTGGTTTATTTTTTATCATTTAATAGAAATAAAAATATTTAAAAAATAGTAATTATTATTAGCATGCACCTGAAGGTTTGTCACCTTTTGCAAGGGACAGGTAGAAATAGAAATATTAAAAAAAATTATGTTCTGTCATTTGCTCACGTGACCTCATGAAAATTCTCACAAAAATCTCACATAATTCATTTCAATACAACAAAAAGGACATAAAAGGATCATAATAATAGTCCATATGACTTGAAGTCGATATATGTTAGAAACAGTCTTACATTTTAAGTTGTTATTCACTTCATACCCATTCACAGAAGCTCTTTTGAGTTTCACTGAAGTAACAATATCACACAGCTCTATAAAAACACGAGGGTGAGTAAATGTGTTGCTTTTGTCCTCATCTTACAGCCTGTCACGGGCATTCAGTAGTTTGGGCCGTTCTCCTCCTCTTCATCCTGTCTTCCTCTCAGTCTATATTTATCTCAGTTCTGCTTGACTCCTTTCTAGTCTGTCTGTTCTTCTGCCCCACTTCTCTCCTTTCTCTTCCTCCTGCTCCAGATGTGCGTTGCGTAACAGGTCTAACCTGAAGCTCTCGCGAGCTCAGAGATCGTGGTTTGCGTCTTTACGGATCCTGAGGTTTGTCCACTACGCAGTGAGAACACAAAAACAACAAACAAACTATGTTTCGGCTCAGTTTTTGCTGTTTAAGTGAATTTATCTGATGCGATTTGCTTTTCTTTCTATGCCATGTCTCTTTAAATGCATGCTATTTAAAGGAGCGCTCAATCCAAAACATCTGTGACATTTATCTGTGACAACTGATCAATAAAACTGATAAGAATTGATAATTAAAATAATTATGGACTATTATTATTATTATTAGCGATTAATCACATGTTTGTGAAAAGCACATTTCTATGTAGAAAACGCACCTGAACATGCACAGATTGAGTTGCTGCGGGACAAGCATGTTAAATGTAGGTTTAAAATGTAATGCATGTAATTATATTTTATGAGAGCAGTAACAGTAAATGGATTATTGTAATTTTTTTTATTGAGTGATTTTAATCTTAAATCTGTGGCAAGCAGTTGTTTTTTGTGTAGAATGTAATGTTTTTATATTAACCATTTTTGCACATAATGTATAGCATACCCTATAGAGCTTAATATTAATAATATAAGTTTAATATTGCATTTACACTTGCATTTGGCAGATGTTTTAATCGCTTTGAAATCACGCCTGTAGCTTTTTATACACTAAGAACCAGTCAGAATTATTTTCTGTTTGGCAGAATGTCACAGATTAAGAACTTTTGAAATTTTGGTAGATCATACAGCAACTTTTATCATATACATATCTGAACATGGCAGTTAATACACGTGTGTGTGTGTGTAGATTCGATTTTTTTGGTCGATATTCTTCAATATGAAGCCCATATTGTGTGTTTTGGCGTTTCAGGCCGTACATAGAAGAGCCACGATGTGTCACTATCCCCAAAGGGGCGGAGCCTCTGGGCATCTCCATCGTGGGCGGGGAGAATGGCGGGATTTTTGTTTCCAAGGTAACGGGGGGCAGCATTGCTCAACAGCACCACCTGGAGTTTGGAGATCAGCTGCTCGAGGTGGGTTAGAAAACGCATAGAAATAAAGAGCTTCCTTTGAAATGGAAAACATGTGAATCTCTCCTTTTGTCTCTCTTTAGTTTAACGGCATTAATCTCAGGAACGCCACGGAGCAGCAGGCGAGACTCATCATTGGGCAGCAGTGTGACATCATCACCATACTGGCACAGTACAACCCACACATGTACCAACTGGGCAATCACTCTCGCTCTAGGTACACACACACACACACACACACACACACACACACACACACGTGACTCTGTGGTGCTTCACAATCCTGACATGGCAAGTCAAATTTATTTGTATAGCGCTTTCCACTATATGGTTTCAAAGCAGCTTTACAGAAAAGCTTGTTACTAATATTAATATCTTCATGCCTTATAGTTGAATTTAGCAGATTAGAGCTGGGCGATAATATAGTTTACATTTTGTGATACAAGCAATCAAGCAGTTGATTTGCTATATACCGTATTGTTCCAAATATAAGACGATGTTTTTTAACTTGGATATACATCTGAAAAAAAACCAGGCTGTTCTTATATTCAGGGTCTAGACTTTTACATTTCAATAATACACCCGCAACAATAGGTGGCGCCAAATGATTTTAAAACGTTAAGACGGTACCCACATTTCAAAACATTTTTGATTTTGTGCTTTTCATAAAGTGTTTAGTGGAGAGAAAACATCCAAAATACACTTTTAACTGTATCTTTTAGAGCACTTTATCTATTTGCATGTGTAGATTTCAATTAGAGTATATATCTTGGTTTTCACTATGAGATGGATAGCCTAATTGTTATATAGGCCTAATTCAGATGGACTACAGATTATTTTTATGGTATGTCATTTTTAAATGTGATCGTTGGTACATATTACCAGTGTTTACCATACTTTCAATACAAAAATTTAAATATGACGGTTATTTCCAAATAAAGATTTTTCTTCATAAAACCTAAAAACCTTTTTCCAAAAGGTACATCTTGAAAAAGGTGGGTGGTCTTATAATCAGGGTCGTCTTATAATCAGGGTCGTCTTATATTCTGAACAATACGGTACTAGGCTGTATTACAGGGTTAAATATTTCATATATCATATCGCCCAATCCTAAGCTGTTTAGCAGGAGTTTTGAAAGTAGTCATGACATAATATTCATTACTTCAATGAGCTTATTGTTTCTGCCTGTAATTATTACATTGTTTAAATTAATGCATTTTTTGCTAGCTATACAAATAAATGTGAATTGAATTGAATTGAATTGATTAATACTTTTACATGTCAACCATTGCTGCCAGCTCCCGGATGGAGTCGTCCATAAGCTCTCACTCCACACCCGGGACCCCCGAGACGCTCAGCGAACAGGACGAGGGCACCGTGACTCCGCCCTCCAAACAGGCCACGCCCACATCCAGCCCTCACAGCGCCGACAGGTAATAAACGCATTATTTTTCTATCGCTGTCATCAGTGTGAACCAAGTGTGCTGCACAAGTGCTGAAAAATGAAGCCAAAGCGCCTCGATCGCCCCCCGGTGGCCTGTCCCAGTATAGCTCATAAACCTCGCCCTCCCCATGAAGTCTAATGGGACATGATCAAATACATTAAACATTAAACAATCAAATACATTTTTTTTCAAAGATATTTTCTGTCATTTTAGGTAGTTTTTACCACGCTGATGTAAGTTTAAGTGTTCGTTTTTTTAAATAAGTTTGGTCTTAGTTATTTGATGCTATAAAAACAGGAATGTGACGTCATGATTGACAGCTGTGATTGACAGCTTCTCTAAAAGACAGCACCAACTGACTTTTTTTCGGATTTTCGGGAGGAGATTGGAGCTTCAGCTTTAATTTCTACATGTCCATAACTGTTTATTTCACACAGTAAACTTCGTGCTAACAGTTTCTGCGAGAGTGAGGACCTTGATATCGCGACTCCACTTCACGTGTGTGTGTGTGTGGGTGAGGGCGGGGCCTTGATATCGCGACTCCACTTCACGTTCGTGTGTGTGTGTGTGTGAGTGAGGGCGGGACCTTGGTATCGCGACTCCACTTCACGTTCACTAATGCGCAGAATCGGGTCCCAAATCTGCGCAAGACGTCAGCTCCATATTAGGACTTTGGCGGCTTCACTTTTCACCAGTGGAAGAGAGTGAAGGGGCGTCGTCCATCTTTTTTTACAGTCTGTGCTGTGAACACGTCCACTGCTCTGATTGGTTTAACTGCACCGTCTGCTCTGTGATTGGCCAGGGATCGGAGTGAGGGCAGGAAACATGCGGAGCCGAGGCAGGTGGTGCTGAGGAAGACTCAGGTGGACCCGGGGTTGAAGATCTGCGGAGGAAACCTGACCGGGGTGTTTGTTGAGGGCGTAGAAGAGGACGGTCCTGCTCGAGGAGCCGACGGCCTGCAGCCCGGAGACCTGATACTGGAGGTACGGAAGAGACATCACACACATTTGAGCTGGCCTTAGTGCTGGGCGGTGTACCGGTTCATACCGAATACCGGTGTTTATTTTGTTATGATATGAATTTTTTATATACCATAATACCAGTGCATGCCGCTTAAACAACGTTGCGAACGCAGGCGCGGACGGTGAAGATGGAGAGGTTAAACTATAATTGATAACTGTAAAATTATATTAGAGTGTTTCCCATACATTGGTACACAATATCAACACAGCCCGCCACAAATAGATTTTCCAAAAGGCTTTGACAGCGTTGAATGAGCACTGCACGTTTCAAAGTCGAAACGCGGCGCGGGTGTTTTTATATGACACTGTCTGACTTTAGAAAAGTTTAGATGTTATTTTCATTTAATCTTTGATATTAGCCTGATATTTCTGCCGTTCCTAAACCGCCTCCTGCTGGCACCTCTCTGTAAACAGCCTTGCAAACCTGTATAAATAATAGTGTGGAATCTTTCCACAATATTCACTCGTGACGGTAAATTAGTGCATTCTAAGGGCCCTTTCACACCTGCCTTGTTTGGTCTGGATTTTCGGACTTTTCAGTTTGATCCGAATCAAAATTACAGGTGTGAACCCTCCCCCAGACCACGATCCGGATCAAACAGACCAAATTTGGTCCGATGAAAAGAGGAAGTCTCGGTCCGGATCAAACTGAACAAAGGTTTGGTTCGTTTCTAGTGTGAACGCATTTTCTGTATGGTTCGGACTTTCAGAACATTTACAGGAAGTTCCGTTGGTTCCCGCGTCGCCTAAACCACTGAAGAAGAATATTTATGTGCAGATCTGTCAGTCCTGCCCACAGCGTTTCTTCCAGCGCGCACACACACACACACACACACACACACACACACACTTGTCCTGCCGGCGACGATAAAATGTTCGCACAACGAGGACGTTCATTTGGCGAATGTGAGCTAGCCTCGAGTATAGCTGGAGCTGCAGGGAGTAATGCCGTAATAATAACAGTATAGTGGCAACGATATGCGTCTGTTCATTCATTATTGTCAAAGTTTCCCGCCGAATTGACAACACGCTGACGTCAGACGCACGTCTGTTTACAAACCAATCAATGTCAAGATGCAGCCCACACAGATGATGACGACAGGACGCGAGTACGTCATGTAAAGTGCTTTAGTGCGCTCGCATAATTATAATGTGAAACCAAACCAAAACTAACCAAATGTATACAATGTATCAAAACATGAACTTTGGTTTGGACCTTGGTGTGGTCAATCTACTGCAGTATTTCCCCTCTCGATCAGTAGAAAATGTGGTTAACACCCAGTCATGCTTGAAAAAAAAATAATACCGTCATATACGGTAAAACCGGTATAATTTAGAAACATTTCATACCTCTGATTTTTGGTCATTCCGCCCAGCACTAGGCGGCCTCTACTATACGGTTCCCTGTTGTGATGTCATTTCCTGTTTGCAGTGTAACTCAGTAAGTCTGAAGAATAAGACTGCTGAGGAGGTGTACCTGGAGATCCTGAAACCCGCGGAGAACGTCGTCCTCCGAGTCCAGAACCGACCCGAACACTTCAGGAGGGTCAAAGACGCACCAGGAGACGGTTTTTACATCAGGTAACGGACTGAAGCTTTGAATGGAATATAGAATCAATCATCCTTGATTCTGATTGGTCACTTGTTGCATTTTGTGGTCAGATATTTGTGTATGATGACATTAAACTGCACAATAATTTTGTCCTTCTTAGAAAATGTTTGCATATTTATTTTCTTCATGACCCTGTCTGGGTTAATCATGTGATTTCTGATCAGACCGTTTCCTTTGAACGATAAATTAACTAAACATTAAGTTTCATAAAGGCCACATCGTGAAATCCCCACATGTATTATTTTTAGTGAATGATAATAACCCTTCCTGTCACATATAAATATTTACTGACCACAATAACTGTTGGTTCCTCTGACTGAAATCAATCAGAGCAAATAGGTAAATATTAAGATATATACTGAAAAAAAAAAGGATTTATATATACATTATATCATCTATATGGTTGCATGATGTTTTGCATATTCTTACTCTTCATCTGTTTGTCTTTCAGGGCTTTATTTGACCATGTTGGTGATTTAGAGCAGGAGTTGAGTTTCAAGAAGGATGATATTCTCTACGTGGACGACACACTGCCCAGGGGGAATTTCGGCTACTGGTTGGCATGGCAACTGGACGAGAACGCACAGAAACTGATGCGCGGACATGTGCCCAGCAAGTGCATGTAGGTCTTCATGTGATATTCATGTAATAATCACTGTTTTTTATTTAATTATTTATAATTAAACATGAAAAGTTTATTTTTCTTTAATACTTGACTCAAGCTGTTTAAAGCCCCCCTGTAGTTTATCCCTTAAAACTCATCTTTGATCACCAAAATTACATATTTAAATATTTTTTCCTTGAAAAAAATTCATGCAGCAGCTTGAATGTAACTCGACACCCTCGCCTCATTTAGTATGTGCGGTTCTATGAATATGCAAATGAGCCCCGCCTCCACTCACTCACTCAGCTCAGAGATCCACTGGTTGACGATCACACGTTGATCTGATTGGTTACAAGGTAGTTTGTGACGTCAGAAACACCAGCGATTTCAAAGCGTGTTTTTGAGACTGTCTTTGGTTCACTGCAGTTTTAAGGAGGAAATACTCAGCAATGGTGTCGACTTATGAATTTACACATGGTTTGTCTTAAAGCATATTAAAAACACCACATAGACACATAAACAACAGTAAAAGCTGGATTTTCTCCACAGGGGGACTTTAAAAACTTCAGTGCACATGATAAAGTGTGTATGCATCTAATAAGATATGTGTGTGTGTGTGTGTGTAGGATGGATCAAGACTCCCAGCGGCGGTACAGCATCACAGACGGTAAGGACGAGAGCGGTTCTGGTAAAACGCTCTCAGCCGCGGCGCGCCGGTCGTTCTTTCGGCGTAAACTCAAACACAAACGCAGCAGCTCTAAAGACGCCCGTGATGCTCCTGCGTTAGACACCGTCAGCACAGACTCAGTGCTGTTCATGGAGGGTGAGCAACAACACACATGTAGCTCTGTAGCGCTAAAACTTCACGTTTCAAAACTTCATTTCTCATTTTATGTGATGGTGTGTGTTCAGACTGTGTAAGTCCGGCCTATCAGCGCGTGCAGAAAGTGGAATCGGCCAATCGCAGGCCGGTGTTGATACTGGGACCTCTTGTTGAGCCAATCAAAGACATGCTGCTCAGAGAGGCTCCTGGGAAATACTGCCGCTGTTTACCCGGTGAGATCTACTCACATCTGACACGTAATGTCAATTTAAAGAGGTCATGACATAGATTTTTTTTTAAATCATTTTAATATGTTCCTTGAGGTTCACTTATAATGTTAATAAAGTTTTTTGCACAAAAGCAAATATACATGATTTTCAACCCTCTGTCTGAAACGATTGTTTTTTAAGGCGTGTCAGGAAAAAACGGCCACTGTTCTGATTGGCTAAAGTCATTAGATAGGAAACGGTATCAACGGCGACTCACTATTGCAAGCGAGTAAGTGTTCTGGAAACATTATCCACATAAAGCCGTCATTTACAGACGAAGCATTATGAAATCATTATGGTTAGTGATGCAGCTTCTGTCAGATCCGCTACAGTCGCTGCTTCATCCGTCATCAGACTGTGCCTCGTTTACAACACTGTCAAATGCTCCGAACAAACATATAATCCTCCACCGTGCTCCGGGACGCCATTAAAATAAACCATCCAGACACACAAATCCCGCAATATCCAAACAAGACGTTTTTGGAGCTTGAAAGAAAGCTAAGAAACTTGCCGGATGTTTTTTTATGGTACACAGACCTCTTGTATGTCAAAGATCAAAGCACAATGTAATGTCATGACCCCTTTAAAACACTCACTGCAACTTTACCAGGAGTTCTCACGTTTGCCGGTTCATCATATTCTTTGTCACTCGCTCTTGGTGTTGTTCAGAGGGGATGAAGGCGACCCAGCAGGCCATTGAGCGCGGCGTCAAAGACTGTCTCTTCATCGATTACAAGCGCAGGAGCGGACACTTCGACGTCACCACTGTGGCCTCCATTAAAGAGATCACAGAGAAGGTGAGAGACCTCAGACTCGGGTCCTGTCGGTTTCAGTCCGTCTCAATCTGAACTGATTTCAGCAATATGTTATGTTTTGCTTAAAGACAAAGAAGCGTATTATGGACTAATTTAACAGGAGAATCACCTCTGAGCATCATGAGAAAACTCAAACATCTGGAAACATTGAGAAGAAGAAATTAATACATTGCATGAAAAGTATCTGATAAACTAATAAATATATATAAATGACAAATGTAACAAAACAGTAAAAAATTAGGAAATTTGTCATGAAATCAACGTTTCAATACCAAAGAAATCTTAATGGTTCTAAACCAATTCTTTAAAATTGTATTTTATTAGTTAAAATAAATATTTACTAAATATACAGTATTTGCACATACACAATATAATAAATGTGTGTGTATATATGTATGTAATATGATACAATGAAACAATATGCTAGTTAATGTAGCTGCAATGCATGTAGTGTATAGTAAATATATTAATAAATAAAATATTATTAATATTTTTATTCTCTCTCTCTACAATATATTATAAAAATAGAATAAATGTAATGGTATTGTAAAATAGATATAGTATATAGTAATATCCTAAAGCTCATCATATTTACCACTGGAAGCATTGTCATTGTTCACCGTCTCTCTGCTGAGGTCACGCTGTCTCTCTCTGTGTCTCAGGAGTGTCACTGTCTGCTGGACATCGCTCCTCACGCCATCGAGCGCCTGCACGTCGTCAACATTTACCCCATCGTCATATTCATACGGTACAGAAACGCCAAGCAGATCAAGTAAGTGACGTCACGTCTGCCTTTAGATGCTTGCTGGACAAATGCTCATCTCGAATTCATCCTGAACGTCTGTTTTTCCCCTGATTATGCAGTATTAATGTATCTCGTCACATTCAATGACATTGCATCTTTATATTGCATTGACAACACAATGTCTGATTCTTTACTGCGTGACTCTATCGAGTCGGTTCTTTATGAAAACGACTCAATTTGAATCAGTCTGATGAGTCGCTCTACTAAAGCCACACTGAGCTCAATGAATCATTGATTACTGCAATAGCGACTCCTAGCAGGGTTCGTACACGGTGCTTAAAGTGTTTGAATTTGTCTTTTTGAAATTTAAGTTCTGGAAAATCTTTGAAAACAGCCATATTTCTGAAGAGGAGCTTGAATTTTTTTAGAAAAAATATAATACAAAACTTTCAAAATTAACGCTGCAGTCCGTCTGAGATATAGAGCTATTTCGCATGATATTAAGTTTATGATGAGTATATAACACAACTTTCATTCTTCAGGTCAATCATATATTCATGGAAAAAAATCAGTTTTAATATCCTTTCAATGGTTACGGGGATTTCCCATTCCTGACAGCGCTGGTCAATGGACTGATCTCTATGAAGTGACACACCAGAGACCGTATCTGGGCCATTCTACAGAATTGGTTCAAAGTCAGAGTTGGAAACGTCTTGAAAAAAAATGTGTCTTTTTCCACAAATTTTGTATGTATGCAAATTGTATAATATCCAAGATATACATTTCTAGTAATTGCGCAGTTAATTATCATATTGTATTTTCAGAAAGTTTTGGAAATATTTTTCCTCTCCCCAAATTTGTCACTACCGAAACACATTAATAAATCATTTAAAAAGAAGGCTTATATTGACCTATTAATATTTTGTTTACATTTACCTTGTCAATATATTTTTTGCTATTTTAAAAAAAGAAGTTTTCACAGGTAAATCAATAACTTTTACAATTTTAACAATATTTCAAGTGTAATTTATAAGATTTGTTGTATTTTGAATCCAATCTTTCTTTGTAAAAGGCATGAAGTTAATCATATATCATATAAAATATAAAATAAATGTGTTTTTTTTTTAAACTTCACTTTTTAAAAGAAATCAAAAAGATATTTTTAAAAACAACAATGGAAAAAAATAAACATTTCAATATTATTTTCACAAGTTGAAATTTAGGCGTTAGGGTTCGGGACAGCCACCTCCCAATTGAAAGTACCCAATAAATGATGATTTTATATATATTAAGCTTACTGATATTTTAAATATTATTGTGGGATTCAATAGATAATAGAAGGATCTTTGTAAGCATCTAAAATTTGATCACTTAAATGCTTTTTAAGTGTGTTTTTTGGTTGTGGGACAGTAGTTTGCACCAATTCTGTAGAATGGCCCATATATGTAATTTGAGTAAAAATAATAAAGATATTGTTTGATAAGTGCTGATTGAAGTCCTTGAAATCCACAAAAGTAGTGCTTGAAAAGTCCTTGAATTTCATTTGACCGAATCTGTACGACCCCTCTAGCAATCATCAGCTGTGCTTTCAAATGCGTTTGACTAGTGTGCGGTTTGGCAATAGTTGTGTATCTGTATTCAGTGTGTGTGTGTGTGTGTGTTGTTGACTCAGGGAGCAGAAAGACCCCGTGTATCTGCGGGACAAAGTGTCACAAAAACATTCCAAAGAGCAGTTTGAGTCGGCGCAGAGGATCGAACAAGACTACAGCAAATACTTCACAGGTCTGAGACACACACACACACGCATTTCCACGTTTGACGCACATGTGACGACGACGTGTCGGTGTGTGACTTGTGTTGGTGCTGTTCTGATGCAGGTGTCGTCCAGGCCGGCAGTCTGTCCAACATATGCACTCAGATCATGGCCATCGTGGACCAGGAGCAGAACAAAGTCCTGTGGATTCCTGACGGGAGCACGTGAAGAGAGGCAGATCAACACACACATCTTTCACAATAACTCAATCTCACACTGGTTCAACACTCCACTGCTGTAGGGCTGGGCTCTCATTCAATATTAAGCGTTTAATATTATATATTATTTGGTCATCTGATTGGAGGATTAGTTTGCATCATAACTCGCAGAATGCTCATAAATGTCCCTTTTGTAATTTTCTGTAAATATCGCAGTTTATTAGTTGTGGCCCAGCCCTGAACAAACTCTCAGGCGACGATCACATCAGTTAGTGTCGTTTGCGACGTGAGCGAGCAGCAATATCATGTTTTCTCTGTGGTAACACTAATTTATGAGGGCTTTCATGTAGTTCTTCATGTTTACAGAGTTGTTACATGTTACTTGAACGTTTAACTTCACGCATCTGTCCGATCCAAGCTAGTTCGACACAGACGCTCAACTTTACGGTTAAAAATACTGACTGTTCATGTGTTTTCTGATCGCTGTGTTAAAGGATTCGTTCACCTGAACCTTCTGTCAGTGCAGATGTTTAGCGGGATGTTCGAGCGGCTCTTTTGCACACGCTCAAAGCAGACGCGCTGGAAATCCTCAAAACAGCGCAGAAGCTCCAGAAAATAATGCGTTTTAAAAGCCGAGAGGGGTTTTTTATGGAAGCTTTTTTTTTATGGGTTTTTTTCGGTCCGCCACAGAATAAAACATTTTAAAAGATAATTGCGACTTTTTATCTCACAATTGTGACTTTACATCTCGCAATTCTGACTTTATTTCTCAGAATTGCGTGAAATAAAGTCACAATTGCGTGTTATAAAGTCAGAATTCAGAGATATAAAGTCAGAATTGCGTGAAATATAGTTGGGATTGCGTCTTATAAAGTCAGAATTCTGACTTTTTTTCTCGCAATTGCGACTTTATATCATGCAATTCTGACTTTATAATGCGCAATTGGGAGATATAAAGTCAGAGTTGCATGATATAACGTCGCAATTGCATGTTATAAAGTCAGAATTGTGAGATATAAACAATTCTGAGGTAAAAAAAAAATATATATATATTTTTTTCCCTTAGAATTGGACTTTATATCTCACAATTGTGAGAAAAGATGTCAGAATTGCGAGATATAAACTCGCAATTATGTTTTATAAAGTCAGAATTGCATGATATAAAGTCGCAATTGCGAGAAAAAAAGTCAGAATTCTGACTTTATAAGACGCAATCCCGACTATATATCATGCAATTCTGACTTTATAACACGCAATTCTGACTTTATAACACGCAATTTCGACTTTATTTCACGCAATTCTGACTTTATAACACGCAATTTCGACTTTTTCACGCAATTCTGACTTTATTTCACGCAATTCTGACTTTATAACACGCAATTTCGACTTTATTTCACGCAATTCTGACTTTATATCTCGCAATTCTGACTTTATATCTCGCAATTCTGACTTTATATCTCGCAATTCTGAGAAATAAAGTCAGAATTGCGCGATAAAAAGTCGCAATTATCTTTTAAAATGTTTTATTCTGTGGCGGAAACAAGCTTCCATAGTTTTCTCACTCAAAGCTGTCATGAATCAGGATAAAGTGCACGAGTTCGTGATGTTCGACAGCATTCGTAAAGAAAAGAAGCAGCGGGAACGTCGGGCTTTGAAACGACAGGCATTTTCGGGTGAACCATTCCTTTAAACTTCAATGTAGCAGTTTCTTTATTTCATTTGCTTGTAAGTGTACTTTTTTATTTTTTATTTAAATGAGCGATGCAATAATCTGCTGCATGATCATTTTTACTATATGCTCTGATTATTTTTACGGTCCAGTTCGTTTTTTAACTCTAATTTAAATGTGTTTTGTCGGCTTGATAGTGCTTGTATCCTAAAGCTCCTCTCCTCTTCAGAAACACATGTGCCAAAGGGTTTCCTCTGCTTTGCCTGTATTTTGCACTTGAGTTCAACGGAAAGCTGGACACAAACCTACTTTATTAATCCCTGACGCGAGATTGAGCGATCCTCGTTCAGGAATAGTTAGTTAATCCTCTCTGTAGTGAAACTCAGAGCTTTGGTACTACACTAGTCTTCCTGTTTACTTTAGCCACAGTGACATCACTTCCTTTCTGACCCCCGATGACCAATGAAATGAGTCGCCTGGTTTAGCTGCTTCAACATCACGTCATGTTCATCATAACTCTGGTGTCTGTGTTTGTAGCTGGAAACAAACCCACGTAATTCCATTTAAAATAGTTTTCCATTATGTATTATAATTGTATAACACATTGGTACTGCCACATTAAAGAATCCTATGACAAAAACATGATTTTGTAATTGTTACATTAATAAAGTCTAAATTAAGCATGGTTGTTTAAATGTAATTTCTTCTTTTGGCAGAGTAATTTGAGTCTGTATGTTTTCAGTTCATAGCGACGTCATAAGCAATTGAAAATTCTATAAAAGTCTACAATCTGTGGTGTTTTCATGGTGCAAATTTGGGATAATATGTTTTGAAGTTCCTGTGAGGAGTCACCAGATGGCGTCATATCCTCCTTCAGTGTGATCATCATCATGAGGGTTATATAAACATCAAGTATCAGGTGAAATATTATTTCTGGATGATGAAAATATCAGATGGCAGAATGAAGATGATTTGTTTTCATGCAAAAGAGCTCATGTTGATGCAAATGTACTTTTTGTTTTTTCATATCTCACTTTTATTTTTAGTAACTTTTCCAGTGAGCTTTTGTAAATATATTTGCGTCCTTGTGTGGAATATTAGGTTTTTTTTCCAACAGATTCCTGATTTTGCTTTACTTCGCCAGAAGTGTGTGGATTCAGATGGAGAAACTCTTCAATGACGGGCATATATGGAATAAAATCTGAAAAGTAATACATTTAAGACGCACGCAGGTCTGGTGGTGTGCAATAACTCATGTATTCATGATGTGAAACCTTTACTATGTTAACCAATAACCACACTATCCTTGAAAATACCATACTGTGGTTACGAGGGTGTGAATCCAGCTAATGTTTATTGACATTAGATTCAACAAAAGGGAACCATATGGGAACCACGTTCTGTGTTTGCTGAGAATTATGGGGGGTGCAATATAAATGACGTTAACAATGAAAAACAACTGATTATTGATTGACAAATGAATATTTGTAACAAACATGTCAACGCTCTTAATTTTAAAGGCATAGATATGTACCACTATGCCACATTTCAATATAAAAAATGGGGGAAAAGTATGGTGATTTTAAAAGTGTGTGTGTGTGTGTGTGTGTATACAGTACCGGTCAAAAGTTTGGGGTCAGAAATTTGTTTTCTTTCTTTTAAAAAAAAAAAAATTAAAATCATTAATACTTTTATTCAACAAGGATGTTAAATTGATAAAAAGTGATAGTAATAGTGTTAGACAAGTTTAAAAAAACAAGTTTCTGACCCCAAACTTTTGAACGGTAGTGTTTATTGGTACAAAATAATGAATCCTGAAAAAAGTTAAATTAAGCAACACAACTGTTTCCAACATTGATAATAAATCATCATATTGGAGTGATTTCTGAAGGATCATGTGACACTGAAGACTGGAGTAATGATGCTGAAAATTCAGCTTTGATCACAGGAATAAATTATGAAATATAAAATATATTCAAATAGAAAACCATTATTTAAAATTGTAATATTTCACAATAGTACTGTTTTTTTCCTGATCAAATAAATGCAGGTTTGATGAGCATAAGAGACTTCTCTCAAAAAGATTAAAAACAGTAATTTTCCAAACTTTTGATCGGTAAGTTACTGTAGACAGTGCGTGAATTAATAACTTCCACGCTACTTTTCCAGTTGGTCTCGCGCATCACAAATGTTTATTTAACTATGTTAAAGACATTTTAAACTAAAGCGCAATGTTTTGTGATTACATTTGTGTTGTGTACGTCCATAATAATTTGATAAACAATGAGAGCAGATTTGCATGTGTTTTTTTCTTCTCGATACACCACTCGTCGTAACACTGTTGCCATGGTTACGTTCTCGGGCTAAAGCGCTTCGCTCGTGCCAATTTAGCGCTCTGACTAACTTGAAATCGTACTTTTTATGGTGACTGAAGCGTTTTGAATATTTAACCAGTATTTAATCGCCCACCCCCTCACATAATTCGCCCACGATATTTTTTTGAAGCTCGACAGATGTCTGTAAAATAGGAGCGACTGATGGATGTTTGGACTATTCGCTGGGTTTTGGAGACGTTTTGACGGGCATCAGACCGACTGACTCCGCCCTCCGGACTCCGGTACCTGTAAATCTGCCCTGAACTCGCCGAATGAATAGACCGGAGCTGAACGCAACACGTTACCGAATGAGCGCGAGGTGATTAGACCGCAGTCTGTCCATCATCAGAAAGCGCACGGGAGATCAGCGTTAGACGGTCACGCAGGCTTTAAATCGTGGGAATGTTTTTTTATATTTTTTTATTTCATGATTAAATATCCCCAGCACGACCTCGTTTAAAGACGCACCGACGCTTTTAGAGGAGTAGTGCGTTTTGAGGACGACTTTTCAACTGCGCGTTAGTGGAGAACCGAAGAGCGGGCGAGAGCGGAGAGCGTAGCGGGAGGAGAGTGCGCGCACACGGGCACACACTCGCGGGGTGTCCGCCCTGACCAACATGGCTGATCATCAGGTGTGGGGCGCTGAAATCAACAGAAAGACGCTCGATGCTCCCCACTGAAGAAGATGAAGATAACGACGGTGATGAGAAGCAGCTCTCCACAGTAATGACCTATCCAATCGAGCATTCAAAAGCGGGTCCGTCCTCGGTTCGGAAGATGGATGTGATCATCCCGTACACCTCCGACGTGCCCTGTGACCCTGTGAACGGCCAGCGGATGTGGTGGGCTTTCCTCGCCTCCTCCATGGTCACTTTCTTTGGGGGTCTCTTCATCATCCTGCTGTGGAGGACTCTCAAGTACCTGTGGAGGGTGTGCTGCCACTGCAAGGGGAAAAAGAAGGTAAATGACACCTGTTTCTGGGTCAAAAGTTTGGGCAGCCTTCACAGATGTTATCACTCAGGATCTAAAAACCCTTGTTATCTGAACTGAAGACAAACACATTTGCAGACAAACTGGTTTAAAAACAATGGTGTGTTTTTTATTACCCCAACCACATATTATTGGGTTATATAAAAATTTGTTGGGTCATTTTTTATGTCGTTGAGTTATTTTCAGTTACAGCCCTGCAGTTGGTTCCCGCCCTTATGGTTCAAATTTTAACGGTCTGGTGACAGTCAACCGACATCAGTTACTTCACACAATAAAAATACAATTATAAATAGTCTACCTGCTAGCTGCAATGTTTGGGGTTCAAGCACTTTAAGGCCTTTAAGCATATTTGTATTTATTTAGCAAGCATGTAGCCACTTGGATCATAGATGGAAAACATAATTTACAGCCAAAACAGGCAATTTACTAAGGAAATATAGTAGATTTAAAGCTTTTTAATAGTTATCGAGGTTGAGCCAAAAACCTTGGACTATTTTTGCGAAAGTAGGTTTTTAAATGTATAATTTCCAATATTTAACGAACGACTCGATTGACAGCGGTGGTCCTAGAGGCAAAGTTGCTCAGAACGAGGAGTTCTACCACTTGTGTGAAAATTCCCATGAAATACAACCCTTTACGCATGTGAAAAACTTGATTTCTTTAAAATTTCTCACAAATTTCTGTATTTTTTATTTTACAGCGCCACCAAGTGGCCAGGCGCTGCGTCCTTTTTCACGCGACCACAGACCGAGCCCATACATGGGTGTACCGAGTTTGGAGAAATGATTTCATTCTGTTCAAGATGGATATCTGTTTTTGTAAAAGTGGCCATGGCCACTTCGAACATTTTGGCGTACCATCGTGGACGTCAATAGAAATTTCGACTTTTATTTTATAATTATGACACTCAGACTCCAGAGAATCTTTCTGCACTAGTTTGCTTACGATGGGGTGAAAAACCTTGTACTAGTCCGCAAAAGTAGGTTAAAAAAATAAACGATTTAGGAGTTATGAGCCATTACGTACTTTTGATAGCTGTAGCACCCCCGTCAGGCCGACTGGGGCAAGCCTTGGTGACGTTGGAGACGGTGTGAGTACTACCAAAGACTATAGAATAACACAAGACTCGTCACTCGTATTGCTTTGAATGGGTAAAAGTGCAATGCTCAATATGGCGGAATAAGTCCCGCCTTCTAAGTGAGAGCCAATCACCAATTGGTAAAGTCATCGAGTCACTGCATGAATTGGATGTTTCCCCATTCAAAAAGATGCGTTTCAAAGAGAGGAGCTTCAAAGATGGCCGCCGAGTGAAATTACTTGTTTAATGGGACTTTGGTAGTACAATCCCTCAAAGTTTCAAGTCTCTACGACTTACAGTTTGGACTTCGCAATCACTTTTAGGGGAGAATGCTGATCCTTGGAAATTCTAACAATAGGCTACGCTACGCTTCGTGCTAGAACCCCTAATATATGTTTTAGACATGTCAAAGAAGTGCTCATCACGCGTTTCTCCTTCAATAGTGTTTAAAATCACCTCATAAAGAAAGAAGAGGCTCAAATACAAGAGTTTTCATTCGTGACACTACATCATATTTGTGCTGCTTCAGAGTTACCATCTCTTTGCTATTATTTTAAAGTGGGAAACAGTCAGAATGAAGAATGAGTGGACGTCAAGCACATTTAATTTAATAATGTATGAAAAATAATTCACTGATGTCCTTTATTTCTTCTAGCTCAGCTTTTGGAGGTCTTGACACAAGCTATTAAAATATATGAATGCACTAGAAGTCGCTCTGGATTGAAGTGTCTGCCAATTGTGTGCTTGTAAATGTATTTTTTTACTCACCAAATTGTAAAACGCAATGTGAACAAAAAAGTCTTGAAGCCTGAAGGGGTTTGTTCAGGTCTTATGTCATTAGAAAAGACAAGATTGAAAGCTGTGTTTGCTAGTCATTCTAAAGGATTTCTAGGCAGTTGCCAGACATTTGTTCCTGGAAAAGTGTATTTTTTTGTCCACCAGCAGCTGCAAGAGATAAAATCAACATGAAACACTGTTTTCACAACCCAGTTTACATCCATAATGGATATTTGTTAGAAAATAATGCAGGGCGGCACTTGATTTTATCTATGTGCAATTGATTGGATGGTGAAAAGTGTCTGCATTTGATATATAAATAAAGATAATAGTCATTGATGCTATCGGCTAGAACAAAAAGTCTTTTCAGAGGTGGAAAAACAAACTTTTGTTTCTTTGTAATGACATCCGCCGTTACACAGTAGGAAAAAGGCTCTGTTTTGATTTCATGTTGACTTTAGATATTAGAAACAGTTTCAGGAACTGAACGGTTCAGGAACACACACTGCGATTTTATGAACTTGACAATGTTCTTGTTTTGTTTGTTGCTCTGTCTAAACAATTACTGAAGACTAATGAGTGATTTTTAAGCAATCTATTTGAGTATAACCTGTCGTGCATTCACACCTGTAGCTGCAGGAATGCTGGGGGTTTGATAGGAACACAGAGAGAGAAGAGAGTCTGTTCTGTTAGCAGAGACGTACAAGAGCTTTGCTTGCGTCTTTTCCCATGTTTGACGTGGAGCCAGTGGTCAGGAATAGGTTGAGTTTTTACTGCCATTGTGTAGTCTGCCCACACACACACACACCACCCACCACACACACACACACACCACAGCTGTTGCTTTCATTACAGGCCTGTCAAACATAGTTGTGTTCATTCTGCAAGAGGTTTCAGGAAGCCTTTTTCTCCGTTCCACTGAAACACACGACTCTGAACTGATCTATTAAAAGTCAACATGATATCAATATTTATTAACTCTGCGTATTTTCTTAATACATGTTCCTTGTCTTGGTGTGAATGAATCATGTGTAGCCGTGTTTCCATTACCCTTCAAATTGCGCAAATTGAAATTGCGAATTGAAGATACGCCCAATCACGCCAAACACGTCAATTTCGCAAAAACTCCCATTTATCGCAAAAAAGTTTTTACGCTCACATGAGGGGGTTTTTCAGGCAATTCAAAAAAGAAATATTTCGCAAAACTGCTATGGAAACAGTGTTTGCGCATTTACAGGTCACCTGACGCAGATGACGCGGTGTGTTTGGACAGAATACGAGACAGAGCTCATAAAAGACAGAAGAATTACAGGAATAATGGATTCTAAACCTCAAATAAATGCCACGATCAAGACCTCGAAGCAGATCTGAGGGAGAAACACCCAGAAACTCCTCATATGTGCCTAGGCCTGTCACGATAACAAATTTTGCTGGACGATAAATTGTCCAAGAAATTATTGCGATAAACGATAATATTGTCGTTCTGAGACCATTTTCATCTAATATAATGATAATGGCATAATAATGCAGGTACACCTTTTCAAAGATCTATAAACTTTTATTTCTAAAGAATATTAAACATTGAAAACGGAAAACATTTTAAATATCCACAAAAAATGAACAAAACAACCAAAAACAATAAAAGCAATGGACTCTCAGTGTCTGTTAACAAAATAAATGTCTGTTAAATAAATAAAATGGATGTAAACAACATTGCACTTCAAAAAATATCAAACATTAGGCTTTAGACATTAGGCATAAATAGTGATACATTCCATAACAGGCAAAACTGCCGGTTAGGACCTTTGTAAACAAAAAAAAACAAAAAAAGCCTCAACAGGCCATATCACACCATTTTGCACTGTCCTCCTGTTACTTTGTCGACTAAATGCCCGAGTGATTGTGTACTGTCGGGAAGACGGAGACGCACTTTATTGCGTGTAGGCCTATGCTACGCACTGAAAATACTTGGTTAGGATTAGGGTTGAGGAGTGCGTGCGTATTACACGCCATAAAGTGCGTATCATATGCACGCAAAAATTTTTTGGCGTATAAATGGCACGAGAAATAACATTCGTGGTATAGATACGCATTTTCATGAGATCGGGCTCGCTGTCGCGTTTGGCTTTGAAACCAATTCCATCTTTTTCTTTTTTTCCCCTCCAACTCACAACTAGCGTCTTCTCTCTCTCCCGGCAGTCGCTGCAAGCAGTCCCGCCGGCGCTTTCCCATACAAAGACCATGTGACTGACAAGAGAGTTCACTCCTCCTATACGCTAAGGAACCGAGAGTGGTCATCCAGTCTCTTTGGTAGAGAGAGAGACGAGGAAAACAAACAAGCATGCAAATGGAATTATCGCGGCCGGAAAAATTAGCGAGCTCGTTTTTTTTTTTATCGTGCGATTAATTGATTTATTGACTATCGCGACAGGCCTATATGTGCCGCTCACAAGTATAATAAGGGTCGTTCCTTACCGTTAATGCTTGGAAAACACACATACGTCTCCTTCCATTAATAATAATGGCCAGTGCAGTGGCTGGGATATAGTACATAAACCCACCAACGTCCGATGCCATGGTTTTTGGAATGATTTTACTTATCGCGAGAGGAAGATTTAGTCGCATAACATCGGTTAATGGAAACGCTGTCATTTCGCAATAGTATTTTGTCGACATTTAAAAAAAATCACTAAAGTTTTGCGCAAATCTGTAATGGAAACGCGCCTTGTGACTGTTCTGAATTGTGACGTCAAATATAGGCTATACCAGACATTGTATATATGAGGTTATGTTTAGGTGTTTAGGAGTAGGTTCAGGGATAGTACCTTGTTAATACAAATACTATAAGTACATAGTATGTACATGACAAACAGGACAGGATAATAAAGTGCTACCGACATTAGCTATGTTTCAACCCATCCACCTATTTTTTTTATGCGAATTTTGGAATATCGCATTCAAAAATGCAGGATGGAAACAGCCAAAACCAACGGCAAGAAATTCCAAAAATGCGCATTTGAGTATGCACTCAACTGAGGCAGATATTTTTTTTTATCCGATAAGAAAACGTGCATGAACTATGATGGAAACACATTTACCTAATAAAGCCCTCAATGTGCAACACAAAACTCGCATGACTTTTCCTCACCAGAGGCTGTGATTGGATAACTGGACTAACTAGTGGACCAATCGCATCGCAGCATCGTTCGGAAAAGCCTGAAATCAGAATGATTTTGTAAACTGTCTCACACGATTGCGTTCCCAAACACCAGCATCCGAACGCAAGATCACATGACAGCGTTTATTACGTTTCATCTGACGCTCTGAGACGAAACTCATTTATTGTAGGAAAGAAGAGCCACAGTTTCTTCCCTGATTGCAGCAACTTCCATTTTTATCACTGATAACTTGCTTCAATTTCCCAGGAAGTGACGGTTTTGTTCTCTTGAACACATGGGAAGGAAACGCTGATTCATGTGCAGATGTTTTATGCCATATTTCAATTTTGTGTACAAGTTAAATTCCCAACTTTTGGATGGAGACAGTTATTAAAGGATGTGTCCTGAATTCAGTCATGGGATCAGTAATTTTCTTTAAACTTTGCATTTGCTTCTAGCCTGGAAATCTAGACCTAAATCTAAAAGATTAATGGTCTGGCGTCGACTAATGAAACTCGGCCAGCTCGAGGGGCGGCACCAAGCGTGCATTTGAAGATCTCGCTGCACGCGATTGGATAACACTACGACCAATCACAACAATAAACCCCAGCTACCAGCGGAGCTAACCTTATTAGACATTCTCTGATTATACTCCTACCGTATCCGGTCGGCAAAACAGCAAAAACGTCCTTCTTGCAAAGGAACGATTCAAGCGGCGTCTTCTGTTCCTCTTTTAGATAAAAAGCCAAGTCTAACTCGTTCATTGTAGCGGCCAAAGCCGTTTCAAACAACTGGTGTTCATCCAGAGCCATCTTGCAATGTTTACTAATGACTTGGACGTCACAGCGCTGTCGTCATCTTTAGCTCGCCTCTGGCCCGCCTATATCAGATAACCCGATGTGATTGGTGCAGCTCAGATCGAGGGGCATATTTAATGAGCATCATTACTCGACGCCAGAGTAACTCGCTGAGCAAATTCAACTTGTGCTCTCGCAAGAACTCTGGATTACCAGGGTAATTTGCTTCCCCAAAATCCCCAAAACGTTGTTATATTTGTGATTCGTTTTATCTATTCAAAATATAATTTCTATAATATTTCGATTGATTTCTAAGTTAAATATGAGCCGCATGGTTCTTCATCATCCACACGTCCACTGTTCTTAAAGTGACAGTTCACCCAAAAATTATAATTCTGATATTATTACTTGCCCTCATATTATTCCAGACCTTATTCCTGATGATCTCACTGCGTGTTGAATTATGGGAGGCACTTCCGGTTTGGGGAACTTCCATTCAAAAAGGCTGAAACGAATCATTTCAAATCATAAGGTTGCCCTACAATTAAAGCGGATCCGTCAGTTTGACTGTCAATTTCCCTTCATGATTTATTTTCAGACATCATGAGAATAATGTTACACTTGGTATTTTAACATGACATGTTATAACAAGAATATCTATGGCAAGAGGTCTTTACTTTCTTTTCCTCGTGATTATTTTCTTTTTCCCTTTGCAATCCGCTGTAAAAGTATGAAAAAGGCCAACATGTCCTGCACATCTGTGGTCTGTTCTCCCGGATTTAATTTACGATGTATTCCATTAATAATTCACAGGAATGCACGAAGAATCTCTCGTTATTCTCCTCAAATCCTCACGTCTCTTTCCAGGTTTGTTTTCACAGGTAAATGCAATTTATAATCTGACAAAATGACGGAAATCACTTTGAAATAGTATCACTTAATGCTGAAGTTAATGAACATTTTTGATTAAGGCAACATAAGTTACATAATACAGATATATACAGATATTACAACAGTGATAACCAAAGACTCGTGCTTTTGGGGTTATTTGATCTGTTGAAAGTACCTTGTTGATGCTTTTACACTTTTAAATTTCCTTTTAATGTTCAATGGTTGAATGGTGAGTAGATTAATGTCGTCTCATTGTGACACTTCTTTAACGTATTGCGTTCATAAAGCGAGCGTTTCACTGATTGTTGACAGCTTAACGGAAGTTACACCCATAATTCGCGCAAAGCATCATGGGGCGCAGGAATACGGTGGATAACTTTATCTTTTTCAGAACACAAAAGAAGACATTGCTTTTCAATGGGGTCCAAAACAACATTGCCATTCAAAATACCTTCTTTTATGTTCCACAGAAGAAAGTCACACAGAATCGCAGTGACTTGAGGGCCAGTAAATGATGACAGAATGTACATTTATTTGGGTGAACTATCCACTTAATACTTGTCGAACATGTTTATATTACATCTGGCCGATCCAGTGAACGTAGCATTAGCTGAACCACTCGATCCGTCCATCTTTTCTCACTTACTCTGTTTTCATACATGCTTCTTCCTCATTCAATCTGCCATGTCACTCTCCTATAGTGTGCGTGATTCAGATGCTTGTTGCTAAGCAACAGGCGGCATATTCATTATTGAGCTGGGAAATATCCCCTTATGTAATTGTGCTTTTCCAAAGACCACACACACACACCTGTCAGAGTGTGTGATCGGCAGTGTGTTTTTTTATTCACCACAAACACATTTACATGCAGAATCTACAGGCGTCACACACACAATCTGATCTGGAAATAGAAATCCACAGTCTGGTCTCAGTCTCCGTCAGATGGGGTAATGCTGATTGCATTCTGATGTTCAACAGGATTCTGGTGTTTACTAATTAGTTTTGCTCGCGCATAATTAAAGCATTGATACGCATTATAAATCGCATGCAAAAAACACATGCAAAGGACACATTTTCATTTTATGATGGTTAAACTTTGCAATTACTCCGTGAATCACATGCGTTCCGAACCGGGAATCACGGATCAACGATCCCTATACTTGACTATATGTGACTCTCATGGATGCGTACATGGATATCAATGCTAAAACGATATATTGTGCAGCCCTAATAATAATGTAACTTAATTATTATAAACCATTTGTAGATTTGTTCCCGAAAAGCCCCATTATAAATGACTGCATGTAGTGTAGTAAGTAGTGTAGTAAGCAGCCTACATAGCTACCTTCTAAGGGGTCATTCATCAGTAGGCGCGTTTCCATTACAGATTTGCGCAAAACTTTTGCGTTTTTTTTTTTCTTTTTTTTTTCTTTTCTAAATGTCGACAAAAAACTATTGCGAAATGACTAAAACTTCCTTTCGCGATAAGTAAAATCATTCCAAAAACCATTGCAATGGACGTTGGTGGGTTTATGTACTATATCCCAGCCACTGCACTGGCCATTATTATTAATGGAAGGAGATGTATGTGTGTTTTCCAAGCATTAATGGTAAGAAACGACCCTTATTATACTTGTGAGCGGCACATATGAGGAGTTTCTGGGTGTTTCTCCCTCAGATCTGCTTCGAGGTCTTGATCGTGGCATTTATTTGAGGTTTAGAATCCATTATTCCTGTAATTCTTTTGTCTTTATGAGTTTAATAAAGAGCTCTGTCTCGTATTCTGTCCAAACACACCGCGTCGTCTACGTCAGGTGACCTGTAAATGCGCAAACACTGTTTCCATTGCAGTTTTGCGAAATATTCCTTTTTCGAATTGCCTGAAAAACCTCCTCATGTGAGCGTAAAAACTTTTTTGCGATAAATGGGAGTTTTTGCGAAACTGACGTCTTTCCATTGGGCGTATTTTCAATTTGCGCAATTTAAAGGGTAATGGAAACGTGGCTAGTGTGGTTTTGCAATTTTTTTAATGAGCGCTGTGTTTTAAAAGACGCAAACACAACGGTTTAAGGCACCCGTCTAGTGTGTGTCGACACTGAAAAACACTGAAGCCCAGTGGACTGGGGAAACCAGCTCTGTGTGAACTGGCCCAAAGGCAGCATCATAACAACAAAAATAACCTCAACTCGCAGTGTTATACAGATAATGCTTCTCATGTAAAACTGTGGTTACACACACACACTGAGTGACAGAAACACTGAGCGACAGTGATATAACACTGATATGAGTGATCACATGGATTCAGATCTACTGAAGATATTGTATTTATATTTACTTTATGTAAATAATATTCAAATTTGATTTGACTAAATTCCTGGCTGAATGTCAATATTCATGATCACTGGATCTTGGTTGTAAGGAACACTGAGCGACAGCATTCGTTTTCAGCCGCGAAACACACACAAAACACACCTAAAACGCTTTGAGATTCACTGTAAAAATAGATTTGACAAGAAATCTGAGGTGTATTTTTACACACTACCGAAGCCATTGATGGCTTAACTTTGGTGTAAAATACCCAATATATTATATTGAATTGACAGCTCATCATTTCAATATTTACCATCGTATATTCTGCATAATTGGATGTTTTTAAATAAACACTGAGAAAAACTACACAAGTTTTATGGCTGGATGATATGATGATATATAACAGTGATCATGAGTGATCACATGGATTCAGATCTACCTACGTACAGTGAGGAAAATAAGTATTTGAACACCCTGCTATTTTGCAAGTTCTCCCACTTGGAAATCATGGAGGGGTCTGAAATTGTCATCGTAGGTGCATGTCCACTGTGAGAGACATAATCTAAAAAAAAAAAATCCAGAAATCACAATATATGATTTTTTAACTATTTATTTGTATGATACAGCTGCAAATAAGTATTTGAACACCTGTCTATCAGCTAGAATTCTGACCCTCAAAGACCTGTTAGTCTGCCTTTAAAATGTCCACCTCCACTCCATTTATTATCCTAAATTAGATGCACCTGTTTGAGGTCGTTAGTTGCATAAAGACACCTGTCCACCCCATACAATCAGTAAGAATCCAACTACTAACATGGCCAAGACCAAAGAGCTGTCCAAAGACACTAGAGACAAAATTGTACACCTCCACAAGGCTGGAAAGGGCTACGGGGAAATTGCCAAGCAGCTTGGTGAAAAAAGGTCCACTGTTGGAGCAATCATTAGAAAATGGAAGAAGCTAAACATGACTGTCAATCTCCCTCGGACTGGGGCTCCATGCAAGATCTCACCTCGTGGGGTCTCAATGATCCTAAGAAAGGTGAGAAATCAGCCCAGAACTACACGGGAGGAGCTGGTCAATGACCTGAAAAGAGCTGGGACCACCGTTTCCAAGGTTACTGTTGGTAATACACTAAGACGTCATGGTTTGAAATCATGCATGGCACGGAAGGTTCCCCTGCTTAAACCAGCACATGTCAAGACCCGTCTTAAGTTTGCCAATGACCATTTGGATGATCCAGAGGAGTCATGGGCGAAAGCCATGTGGTCAGATGAGACCAAAATAGAACTTTTTGGTCATAATTCCACTAAACGTGTTTGGAGGAAGAAGAATGATGAGTACCATCCCAAGAACACCATCTCTACTGTGAAGCATGGGGGTGGTAGCATCATGCTTTGGGGGTGTTTTTCTGCACATGGGACAGGGCGACTGCACTGTATTAAGGAGAGGATGACCGGGGCCATGTATTGCGAGATTTTGGGGAACAACCTCCTTCCCTCAGTTAGAGCATTGAAGATGGGTCGAGGCTGGGTCTTCCAACATGACAATGACCCGAAGCACACAGCCAGGATAACCAAGGAGTGGCTCTGTAAGAAGCATATCAAGGTTCTGGCGTGGCCTAGCCAGTCTCCAGACCTAAACCCAATAGAGAATCTTTGGAGGGAGCTCAAACTCCGTGTTTCTCAGCGACAGCCCAGAAACCTGACTGATCTAGAGAAGATCTGTGTGGAGGAGTGGGCCAAAATCCCTCCTGCAGTGTGTGCAAACCTGGTGAAAAACTACAGGAAACGTTTGAC
>NC_139976.1:1966977-1981977 GCF_963993115.1 Abramis brama
CAACTTATTCGGGCCATCGGTGAGTCAGAACAAATGAAATGGGACACATTTACATGTTTTTGGTGAATTGCTGGGACACCAGGCCACACCTCATGAAACTAGGGCGTCAGTTGTGACTGTTCGTGTGCGTTTGTGGATGTTTGGCCGCTGGAAATGTGAGATTTTGCTGATTACAGAGTTTTCATGCACTTCCTCTATCAGTTAATTAACTAAATGGCCCAAACTCCTGCAGTGAGCTCGGAGTTATGGTTTATTATTCAGGCTGATGGATGGAGATTCAGGCCGGCCAAGAGCTGAGATGGTGAAAACCATTCCAGAGTATTTTAACTTCAGAAGTCTGGTGGCCATTAAACCGAGTCCTGTCAGAATAACTGAATAACTGTCGGAGCACCGATGTTTCCGGCCGGGCTTGATGAATGATACGAATCCACTTTTAATGTGGATGAATGTGACTTTGCCAAATGAAAAGTTTCCCTGCCTAATTTAGCCTCTCAAGATGGAAGGTCATTGAAGTGTTTGAGGACATGATCGAATGATTAACATGCGAGTTTCTAATTTGAGCGTTTAATAGAGAGGAGAGGAATACAGATGCTGTGTGTAGTTGTTCTTGTTGTGTAAAGGCTGTTGTCTAGTTGACAAAGTGAAGAGACCATTAAGCAATTAAATTAACTAGTTCTGTAATTGTAGGGAGTCAAAGAGCAATCGGGGTCAAGAGGCCAGGAATTCCCTGTTATTAAATTATATATATAAATCGATTCACCGTGATTAATTGCATCTAGCATAATGGTTTGTGTTTACATAATATATGTGCATATATATAATATATATATGTGTGTGTGAATGTGTGTGCTTGTCTGAGTATATGTACATTTAATATGCACACACACACACACACACATACACACACACACACACACACACACACATATATATATATATATACATATATATTTTTTTTATGTGTATAAAAATGTGTGGGTCTATATACAATATAGATTTATTAATATATATATATATATATATATATATATATATATATATATATATATATATATATATATATACACACACACATAAATTATGTAAACAAACTTTTATGTTAGATGCAATTATATATATATATATATATATATATATATATACGTATATATGCAGTAATATATACTACTGCATTTTTTATTTATTTATTTAATTTATTTATTTGTATCGTCCCATTTTTTAAAATATATGTATTTGTTTATTCAATATAGATTGTGCAATTCTATTTACATAAATTATATTGCACAATCTATATTGAATAAACAAATACATATATTTTAAAAAATGGGATATTTGCATAATTAAAACTAACATTAATGTATACAATACTTCAAATAGTCAAATAAGCAAATTTCTATTTATTTATTAACTTTTCATAACTTAACTTCTCAAGTACGTTCTAAGAACTTATTTAGTAAATTAATATTTATATATTTATTTAAATACATTTATATTTTTTTCTTTTATTTTTTTTATTTTTATTTTTTTAAATACATGCATTTATGTTTATTTAATTTAGATGGTGCAGTATATTTTTTGTAAACAGAAGTGGTAAAAAAAACACACATAAACACATTTCTGTTTACTCACTTTTCATAACCTCAAGAAATCATGCATTATTTGACCAAATGAAAGTAGTGACTGGAGCCTCAACAAATCCATTCACTCACATTTTGGTGCATCTTCCTTTCAAACAATGTTTTTGGTGCCATTATTGGAGCTTTATCGAACTTAATGAACTCTGTAATCATGTTGTGTTTTGGATTGAACGGCTGAGGACGAGTATATTCATATGAACATTGATGTTATTTAACAAGCATGAAATCTAAATGTAAAACAGCTGATATGTTATTCTTCTTTAACTGTATTGTTATGCTGACGGATGAAACTGGCATAACTTGTATAAGCCTCACCGGGCAAAAGATTTATAGGCTTAATTCTTGCAGGAGGAGTTTGGGACGTGTTTCAAGCGGCTGTAGTTTCCCATTAGTGTTTTTCCTCTGTGCTTTACAGGCGGAGCTCATCTCTTTGATTCATGAGGGACGTTTTCAGAATTAATTGGAGCGAGGGATCTCTGCCATCACTGCCGGACATTTTTCTTTGAACTTTGCCATCTTTTAAATTAAATATTTATAGAGAGCGAGCATTTCTGGGCGACATTTCCTTGCGAGATCATTAGGCCGGACAGATCTGCAGCGCGAAGCCAATTAGTCGTCGCGTCGTTCTGTTCTCGGTCCGAGGACGCTGTGTGTTAATGGCAGGTTTATGTGGCGTTTATAAGCTCACCGACTGTCATTCGCATCTTTTCAGCTCACGTTGTGTGTTTATTAGCGTCTCATGTTTTCAAACTAAACTTGGGCATGAACCTCGCGAACTTCGTCAAACGCAGCGACTCGATCTTTGTCGTAAATGTTCATGTGATCGTCTGGGAAGAAAGACTAGTGTGTAAACTAGCCTAGTGCATTTTCAGGACAAGGACCGCCCACTTTATCAGGAAGAGATGGTGTGATTGACATGTTGAACAGCCAACCACAATTCGCTTGGATTTTCAAAGCCATTTAGAGGCAGTTTTATCTGAAATAGATGATACTACAATTTATTTTATTTGATGAGTTTTTATTAGATGAATTTACAACTTATTTATTTTAATGAATGAATTAATTTATTTAGGCTATTTATTTATTTTAATTTATTCATTTATTTATCAGCCCAAAGCATGAGACAAGCAATACAGTAACATTTCCAAATGTATTTATTCAGTTGTGCAATAGAATAGAATAGAAGTGGTAAAGAAGTTTGTTTTCATTAAAAATCTTGTAAATATATATATATATATATATAAATAGAGTAACATGCAAACATTTTTTTGTCAATCAGCCCGTATAAGACAAGCAATATATATATTTTTCCAAATGTATTTGTTTATTCGGTATAGTTTTTTTATTTATTTATTTATTTATATTTAAGGTTTACCAGATGTTCTGTTTTCCTCAGGATAGTCCCGTATTTCAGCTCTATTTTTAGGAAAAATCGGCTTATTATGGACAAATCATGTTTTGTTCTGTATTTCTTTTTTTTTCTTTTATTATAGTTGAATTTTTTGACAATAAACATGCCAGAAAGAGAACATGAAAACACGGATGAAATCATGTTTTGTTCTGTATTTCTATTTTCCTAAATTGTCTTTGCTAGGTGATCATAAAAGCGAGTGATCTTCTGTCACGCGAGAACAGCCAATCTCGTCATAGTATGTTTTGGGGGACAAAATGACCATCCAATCACAATTTGTTATCTATTAACTTAGCCGTTAGTAAAGGCAAGATATTAGAGTGTTTAACGAGGATCTTCAAATCAAGATATTATGTGCAGAAAGTTGTGAAAAATGTGATATTGCGCTGAATGACACACCAGAAGCGCTGTCTCAGACCGATCCCGAGTTCAGTTCTCCTTGCACCTGATTGGTCGGACACAGACCCATCATGTGGAGTATATCTCATGTTAATACAGTCGTTTATGGCTTAAGTGAATGTGAAGAGCTCTGTATGTGTCCGTATATTAGATGCATTCGGTCTTAAAATGACAACAGCCTGCTCCATTTTCTCTCTCCATACAAAATAATGATTCTGGGATGAGCGGACGGTTCTGAATCTGAGGAGGTACAAGCATCATTATCATGTCAGGCTCACAGTTCAGTGCTGCTATATCATCCCAGTTACGCTAGCAAATAGAGGATAGATGTCTAGAATTACTCAAGCATTGCAGGAAAGAGAAGTGAATGATAGAAACACACAGATGTGTGTTAGTGCCTTGATATTATTAATCCTTGCATTCATTATCTGTTGTATTATTGCATTTATTAAGGTTTTGATTAATGGTGCTATGGATACTTTTGCATCTTCTCATTATGCTGTGATGAACAGAATGGTTAAACATCGTTAACTCTAATCAGAATGAAGGAAATGTTGATGGTAGGGTAAAATTTATGGATTATCTGCTCCTGATATGAGCGAAACGGGGAAAAACTCATCTTGACCCCCCCCCCCCCCTCTCTCTCTCTCTCTCTCTCTCTCTCTCTCTCTACCATTTCTTTATGTCCACATCCGTTTCCCATTATTAGCTCAGCATATTTGCTTGTAGGAGAAAGTGGTTGAGATGGAGGGCTTCTTTGCTAGATGGTGTCCGAAGGATGGAGAAAATCTATTTTTTATGCCAGAAAGTTTCCATATATGGATATGATTTCTATATGGTGTAATAATATACATTCTATTGGGTGATTTGTAAACCGCCCAGAAACGGAAACGCTTGTATTAAACAATAAAGACGAAGAGGTTTTGGAAGGACAATAGGACTTTTGTCTCTTTTCTTTCTGATTTCGTCTTCGTTATGAAAGGGCTGAAAAACATTTGGCGATGTAATATATGTTATATGTAATAATAATAAACTGATTTCCTCATCCAATTAAGAATGGCTTCTTATAATTACATCCCATCTGTGATCCGATTTTCAAGAGCTATGGCCAGAAACGTCCACTACATCCTACAATACAGCGACTCAGAGATAAACTCAGTGTCATTGTGATCGGCTCGTCAGTCTGACACTGATCGACGATCACCGGACGGATGCAGCTTCTGTCCTCGCTCGCATTTTTCTCCAATTTTTCATCCAGACAGTTTAAGCCAAACACAAAATGGATCTTAAATCTCAGCTGCCAAAGATTAAACATGCATGAATATATAGGACATAAATATAGTCTTTGATGGCTAATAAAGCTGAGAGCGAGCGCTTGATTCTGACTGGCCAAGGCCAGCTGTGTTTGGATCTGCTAACCGTCAGAGTTATTACTGTTTCTGTTTAACACTGGCTCTGTTTCAATCGCTAGTGAGCCGCTCGTCTGCTAACGACATGAGACAGACCCTTATACGTCACTGATGTGGAGACTCATAGTCTCGATTTCAAGTGATTCAAAGGATTTTAAAGGGGTGGTTGATTATGATTTGACTTTTCTAACTTTAGTTAGTGTGTAATGTTGCTGTTTGAGCATAAACAACATCTGCAAAGTTACGACGCTCAAAGTTCAAAGCAAAGGGAGATTTTTGCTTTTAAAGAAATCGTGTTTTAAGGACTACAACAAACGGCTGGTAGAGACTACACCACATTCCTCCCGGTTAGTGACATCACTAACCCTAGAATTTACATAAACCCCGCCCCCTGAACACGATTTATAGATTATCATGACAGAATATGCTAATCAATGACTAGAAGATAACTACACATAAGCTGCATAAATTCATCAACTAACCATTCAGAAATGACCTGTTGCTTCTACATGTTGTCACTTCTTCTTGAGTCTCTCCATCATTGTCCGACTCCGGTTTGAACATAAAAGGCTGAAAGTTTTTGAAATTTTCAGTATGTCTGTGTGAGGTAAAAGGACACGAGCTGTTGAAGCTCCGCCCCCTGTGCCGGGAGCAGCAGCTCATTTGCATTTAAAGGAACAGACACAAAACGGTGCGTTTTTGCTCACCCTCAAAAAGTGACAATTTTAACATGCTATATAAAAATATATGTGGGGTATTTTGAGCTGAAACTTCACATTCACACTCTGGGGACATTTAAAAGTTCACAATGCACATATATTAGTCAAATAGTCAATTTATACCAACATTTTTAGCACTGAAATAAATATTCACTACCGTTCAAAAGTTTAGGGTTTGTAAAATGTTTTAATGTTTGTGAAATAAGCCTCTGCTCACCAACGCTGCATTTATTTGATCAAAATACAGTAAAATCTGTAAAATTGTGAAATGTTATTACAATTTAAAATAGCTGTGTTTTTTTTTATGTGAATATATTGTAAGCTGTAATTTATTCCTGTGATCAAAGCTGAATTTACTCCAGTCTTCAGTGTCACATGATCCTTCAGAAATCATTCTAATATGATGATTTGATGCTCAAGAAACATTTCTCATTATTATCAATGTTGGAAACATTGAAAGTTCAAAGAAAGTTAGAAAGTTCAAAAGAACAGAATTTATTTGAAACAGGAATCTTAGTTAAAATTATAAATGTCTTCACTGTCACTTTTGATGATCAGTTTAATGTGTCCGTGCTGAATGAAAGTAGTCAGCCAAACTTTTGAACAGTAGTGTAATTATAAGCAACATTTTTCATGTTTTATCCACCATCTTGGAATTATTTAAGATCAGCTTGCAGTGCATTATGGGATTGTCTTCTCTGAGAAGGATGCATGTGACATTCTGACTGAAAGGAGGAAACTTCTGCTGCTAACATTACTGTGCCTGAAACACTTAGTTCAGTCTTAAATATAATATAGTAGCCACTGTCTCTTTAATCGTGTTCAGAGAGATGCTGTACAGAATTAACAGTGATGTGTGTGTGTGTGTGTGTGTGTTTGAGAGTGTTCAGTGTTAAATATGTGTGTGTATATTCCAGGGATTTCTCAGTAACTGTTTAAACAAACACACGAAGTTCAGCCTGACGACTTTAACGCTTGATCTTCAGATGAAGCTGTAATGGATGTTTCTTCCTTTTTTGGCGTTTAGTGAAAGTGAGCCGAAGACTGTTGTCGAATCGCTCAGATTCCTTTGGCTTCAGGCAGGATTGTGTTTATTGTGTCAGTGTGTTTTATCATACTTAATCCTTATCTGGCAGAATTTGCTTTTGGAGATGTTGGACACCTTAATAAAAATGTCCTGAACAGATGAAAAGCAAAGTTCAGCAGCTCTGCCTGAATCAAAGCTTTGACTTTCTAAAAGCTCAGGTTTGTTCGTTGGGTCCAGGCGAACATGATTTGTCAGCGCAGTGTCTTCCTTCAGTCTGTCAGGCATAAATGCTGGTGCTGATTTGTAATGTTTACAGCTCTGAATACATCCATAACTATAGCCTGACTTCAGATTTTTGTTATTGAACATTGATCATGCATCTGCTTTGCATTGCAATAACAGAACACAACAACACTCTTTAAAATCGGCCTGACACGGAAGTTGTGCTCGCCTTTTCTTCTCTATTGTGTCGTATATCCGAGTGAAACACTTCTGAACAAGAACAAATGTGGGCGGGGCTTGCTTTTGTTTGTGGAGAATTGATTGGATGGTTGTGGTTTGCTATTGGCTGATCTCATGTGAGTGACCGGTTGCCCCGCCCACATCATCAGAGAAGAGAAGAGAAGCTGCAAGAGGAACTTATTCTGATTCAAGATTACCAACCACATATTATATTATATTATATTATATTATATTATATTATATTATATTATATTATATTATATTATATTATATTATATAGTTTGATTCTATTCTGACTGTAATCATAGTAAAGTCTGGGCATCCGAAAGTGATCTACTTCTTTTAAAATGTATATTTTGAACGATGTGTTTCTTGTTTCCTGGTGTGTGTGTTTGTTGAGTGTAATGTGATTACGCGTGTCTGTTGTTTCTCATGGCTGTGTTTGGCTCTCAGTGCTGACAGTCTGATACCACACATGACCTACACACACAGATCACACACAGATCCTCTTCAGTGTGGACACACACACACACACACACACACACACACACACACACACACACACACACAGATCCTCTTCAGTGTGGACACACACACAGATCTACACACTGATTCACACACACAGATCCTCCTCAGTATGGACACACACACACACACACACACACACAGATCCTCTTCAGTGTGAACACACACACAGATCTATACACTGATTCACACACACAGATCCTCCTCAGTGTGGACACACACACACACACACACACACACACACACACACACACACAGATCTACACACAGATCCTCCTCAGTGTGGACACACACAGATCACACACAGATCCTCCTCAGTGTGGACACACACACACACACACACACACAGATGTACACACAGATCCTCCTCAGTGTGGACACACACACAGATCTACACACAAATTCACAAACACAGATCCTCCTCAGTGTGGACACACACACACACACACACACACACAGATCCTCTTCAGTGTGGACACACACACAGATCTACACACTGATTCACACACACAGATCCTCCTCCGTGTGGACACACACACACACACACACACACACACACACACACACACACAGATCTACACACTGATTCACACACACAGATCCTCCTCCGTGTGGACACACACAGATCTACACACAGATTCACACACACAGATCCTCCTCAGTGTGGACACACACACACACACACACACACACACACAGATCCTCTTCAGTGTGGACACACACACAGATCTACACACTGATTCACACACACAGATCCTCCTCCGTGTGGACACACACAGATCTACACACAGATTCACACACACAGATCCTCCTCAGTGTGGACACATACACACACACACATACACACACACACACACACACACACACACACACACACACACACACAGATCTACACACAGATCTACACACAGATCCTCCTCAGTGTGGACACTGGACACACACACAGATTCACACACACAGATCTACACACAGATCCTCCTCAGTGTGGACACACACACAGATCTACACACAGATCCTCCTCAGTATGGACACACACACAGATCTACACACACACACACACACACACACACACAGATCTACACACAGATCCTCCTCAGTATGGACACACACACAGATCCTCCTCAGTGTGGACACACACACACACACAGATCTACACACAGATCCTCCTCAGTGTGGACACACACACACACACACACACACACACACACACAGATCTACACACAGATCCTCCTCAGTGTGGACACACACACACACACACAGATCTCAGGGCTTGCAAAATTTCAAAATCGCTGAATTTTACTAGCCCAAATAAAAAAAATTTTATTGTAGAAAATTGGTTAGGAGTCAAAACATGAATCAAAAACTTTTTCAAAACACAAATATCAACAATTGGATATAAAATAATCAAATTAGAATCATCAATACAAATATGCATCTGGTTCTAACTGAACTGAAATGTGTGTGTGACCAGTGTGGATCAGTCCGTGTCTGTGGCTCCGCCCCCAATGCGGGTATGATAAAGAAAAAAGGGTAACGCTTTAGTTTAGGGTCTAATGCTCACTATTAACTAGTGTCATTAACATGCAGATGGCAGGGTTATCACTGAGGTCCCGAATGTGAGGTAGGCTAGTTAGGGGGGTTCAGGGAAAATTGATTTCTCTGATCTACATATGTGTGTATTTTAGGATGTTTTGAAGGCCAAAAAAATTGGATAGCAATAGCTTTAAAACCATGTCAGCGGGCAGTAGATTATACATGCTCTCACTTCTTATCCATTCCTCTCAGTCTCCTCATCTTGCCCTGTCTCTTCCCCTCCTAAAGCTGAATCATTATTTTAATTTACTTAAGGCTACAAATTGTATTATATTAATTCTCAAAATTTACACATTCATTATTAATATTGTGCCTAACATGATGAAAACGGCTTTGTTAATGTTTCTTGTCCCCTCACAATGACAGTAAACTAATTATTATTACATTACATGAGTCCATGGGTGTCGGAAGCAAAAAAAATGTGGGTGGGTCATCCTCCAGTAGATTAGGGGTGTTCCCGAACTGCCAAATACCTTATCTAAAATCTCTATGCAATAATGACTGACAGTAAAAATTAAACGAGCGCAAATCCGTCTTTCAGAATTAGCTTCTTTCAGAAATCTGAGCTTGGCAAGAGTAATATCAACTCAAATAGGCTACTACATCAAAGACATGTTCTACGAAATGATATCGGATATTTTTGTATGCATATTTAAATGATTTATGTCTTGAACAATATGATACTCGAATGAATGGAATAAGCACAGCATGATCACAAATCAAACAGCGCGTTAAACGTACAGTATGGAATTTTTCGCCACTAGGGGTCGCTAACCTCTTTACAATAACAAAGGCGTAGTTTGATGACGCAACATTTGCTAAGAATTATGGATCTTGTCGTCAACGTCAAGCCGACCGATCTAATAATGTTTATGGATGACTGAATACATCGATGCTTTTATCATGACTGTGATATGAAGCAGTTCGGGATTGCTAAGAGACAGCTATCAGCTCCACACGCGACGCGAGTCCCGCGGATATAAAAGGAATATGGACATTTCATTCTACCGAACTACACACAGAATTACTACTCACAGGTCAGTTTATTAGACAAATTAAGGGGGGGGGTGGTTGGTTGGTTGGTTGGTTGGGGAAAATTGACACAGACTCTATCTATCTATCTATCTATCTATCTATCTATCTATCTATCTATCTATCTATCACATTAATTGGTTGTCTGGGAGGGTAATGCTTTGTAAAAGTTAACATAAAACACAAATTTTTTAAAAAAAATGTTGACATAAGATATCTCTTTAAAAAAATAAAATAAACATATTTAAATCTTTTTAAAATTGACTTTTGCAAATAACGTTTGTTAAATTTATATAAGTATTTGTTAATATTAATGGACCAGAGCTTAAATAGTTTTATTTTTTAACTAACAACTAAAAAAAGATTTATAAATACTAACAAATATATTGCTCATTCATTGTTCGTTAATGTTAGTTAATACATTTATATGACAAACAAATTTTAAATGGGAGAAGTTTTTATTTCTATGATGCATTGGAGAGAATAATCCTGTCAGGCGCAGCACTGCTGTGAACGCGCGTTCACGTTTAAACACACTTTAAACAATGTATTATTCAATGCATTACTTCTATATAATTATATATTAAGTTGCTCAAGCAAGTGGTAAAATATTTAACCATGTATTTATATTAAAATCTTTTGCATTTCAATTTTAATACAATAAATCTTGCATGTCACAAAGAACTTGTTTTTCCACCTCCACGAATGTCATTATGTCGCCTTGTTGAGGTAAATTGTAGTTTTCCTTGCTTTACCCCGGTCTTAAAAAGAAAAAAGTAGCATTTAATTAAATACATTTATGGTATAAATACATACATTTTATTTAATTAATCGCACTTATGGTGAAATGACTACATTTTCAGGTCAATCTGTGTTCATTTTGACCACGAAACATGCGCTGTCACTTTAATTCAGCGTTTGCAGAACAGCAAAAATCATAGACAGTATATAAACGGCAAAAATAGACTCGGTGCGGAAATGATCGCTGCACTGCTGTATACGCACCGCAACTGGAACGGATCGATCATCGACACGGACTGCATCCACGTGCAGTGTGAAAGCTCTGTAAACATGGGTACGGAAAACAATACTCACCGCATACACACTGCAAACGAAATATTTGTGAAACGGGCGTTAGGAGAGCTACTCCGGCTGCTACTCGCAGTAGAGTGAGTGTTGCCATCTTCAGTTCAGCGACATATTTCCCGCCGCGCGCTCTCTGTCCGCTAGTGCTCTGTATTTGACGCAAGTGTTTGTTTGTGTGTGAGTGTGCGCGCTTGCGCACTCATTTGGATAATCGTAAACGCGCAAACACAGACAGAAAAGACATGCCATCGTGGAAATAAGATAAATAACATATTACTTAAGGGCTATTTAGTTTTTGTAATAAAAAAAAAAAAATTAATCTGGCGCTATAAAGAAAATCAAATCAAATTTACTTGACCTTCAAGGGGGGCGGGGGGAGCCGTTAGGAGGGCGGGGCGCCCCCCTTATATAATGGTAGGGGAAACACTGAGATCATATTCTGACATTTTATCATTGTTGAACTATATAACATTGATTAGTTTTATGTAAATGTGCTCACCTGTTTAATAAAGTACATGTAGGAGCGGTCGAAGTCTCGGACGTGGAGCTCTCGTTTATATACTGTCTATGGGAGCTCTCGGCATCTCGAAAACACCGCGCTGATATTGATTCTCGTTTTAGTTCTCCTTTTTTATCCAAAGTCTGCTTGCCATGGTCCGTAATGTTTGAACGAAACAACAACAGTGTGCAGATAGACATTGCGAACTACAAAGTTGTCCGCGTCTGTCGCTTTGGTTACTATCAGACGGCTCTGGTTCACAGCTCTGGTTGCTATGGCAGCACGAGCGGTAACCAGGGACAGCGCGGATATGACGGCATTGACGGCGACAAAACGGAAATAAAGAAACGTGACGTGTCTTCGAATTAAATTACAAATTTCTCCTGGTTTGAAAGATGTTGGAAACAGTCGGGATAATGTAAGTACACAACTAAAAAAAATATATAACATAGATATAGTGATTTTTGCTATTTTTAAAGCAAAAAAGTTACATATTGTGCCTTTAATTGCCATCTCTCCGCAACCAAACCAGCTCAAGCCTATAATCAACTAAGATTCAAATACATTCATTACTTCTTGATATGGCCATTTAAATGTTTTGAACTTCGTATGATGTGATAAACTACATGATATATTTCTTTGTCTCACTATCTCTTGAAGCTGAACCTCATTGTCCCCGTGCGTATTTGGCGCTGGCAGGCGCGTCGTCTCATTTTATTATGACTCTCAACTGTGTGGTTACAAGTCACGTTACATAGGCCTATTTTCAGTTCAAAATGGCGAAATTCGACAAAAGTATATTCGTTTGCCTGATTATTTTTGTCATTCGTTTCACATTTATGACCTTAAAAAACTGTCAAATGTGAAATGTTTAGTTTAGCTACATCTTATCTGTAGCTCAGCAGCTTCTGTGAACATAAATCCCGCCTACTTTGATTTGATTGGTCATCTCAAATATTCTGACATTGACGAGCAGTGACAAACCAATGAGACTCAGATAAACACACACAGACACACACACACCCTGTCCTCTGTTTCTGACGTTCGCTCTGCTCGGCGCCGCTGCGGATTGAAGATGAAGAACACACACAGATTCACACACACAGATCTACACACAGATCCTCCTCAGTGTGGACACACACACAGATCACACACAGATTCACACACACAGATCCTCCTCAGTGTGGACACACACAGATCACACACAGATTCACACACACAGATCTACACACAGATCCTCCTCAGTGTGGACACACACACACAGATCACACACAGATTCACACACACAGATCTACACACAGATCCTCCTCAGTGTGGACACACACACAGATCACACACAGATTCACACACACAGATCCTCCTCAGTGTGGACACACACAGATCACACACAGATTCACACACACAGATCTACACACAGATCCTCCTCAGTGTGGACACACACACACAGATCACACACAGATTCACACACACAGATCTACACACAGATCCTCCTCAGTGTGGACACACACTTTTATACCCTCTTGCAATTAAAGATGCTGTTTTTATTACTCTAAAGTTTCCATGAAACCAAAATCGGAGCATTAATTCTAAAAGAAAGGCGATCAATATCAACATGAAATATAAATGAGCTTATTTACTTTCTTAATTCATGTTCCTGGTTTAACTGTGAATTAACAGCACTGATGTTATTCTAAAGAAAAACATGTTTGCATTCATAATCTAAAAAATATTAATAACTTACTCCACCTCTTTCCTTTTCAGCTCATGTCAATCACCTTTATACACTACAGATCAGAAGCTTACGGTCGGAACGTGTTGTTTTTGATAGAAATCAGTACTTTTATTCCTCAAGGACGCATGCAACTGATCAAAAGTCACATTAATGACATTTATAATGTTACAAATAATTATATTTCAAATAAATGCTGTTCTTTTGAACTTTGTTCATCAAAGAATCCTGAAAAATACAAATTGTCACTGTTTCCACAAAAATATGAACTGTTTTCATCATTAATAATCAGAAATGTTTCTTGAGCATCAAATCATCATATTAGAGTGATTTCTGAAGGATCATGTGACACTGAAGACTGGAGTAATGATGCTGAACATTCAGCTTTGAACACAGGAATAAATTACACTTTACTGTATATTCACATGGAAAACAGCTGATTTAAAAATATTTCGCAAAAATATTTCATAATATTACAGTTTTTACTGTATTTTTCTGTATTTTTGAACAGTAGTGTATAGGGACGCTTTCACCATCCCATCCCTGTATGAAATCAAGTCCTCCCTACATTTCTCTCATGTAATATCCTCTCTCTCTCTCGGGAATATTTCACATTATGGAAGTAAAATGGTTGTGAGTGCATCTACACAATACATGAAACTCATCCTGGTGTGTGGGGAAGTGTTTACAGTATTTACAGAGCGTTTAAGGGGCGTGTGAATGTTTCAGTGTGTCGGTAGGCCAGTGCGAACATGTGTGTGTGTGTGTGTGTGTGTATTTCAGTGTGGCATGTAAGGCCGACTGCTGGTGTGTGACGCGTCTCACAAATGTGGCATTCTCTGGCTGTCGTGTTGAACTGTGACACCGGACTCCAGCACTGAGATCCTGTTTTAGACACACATCCCAATATAAGCCTGCATAGGAAGCGCTGCGAGTGTGTGTGTGTGTGTGTGTGTGTGTGTGTGTGTGTGTGTGTAACTGTAACAGAGGAGCGGGTGACTGACATCAGCATGTGAAGGTCACGTGTGTTTGTCAAATGCTAAACGTCATGTGTGAGCCGTCGTAAGAGATCCGAGCAGTTCAACACTGCATAATAAAAGTAAAATATTAATGTATTCAATTGTATTACCTTGATTATTTATAATAATAATTAACATTTCCTCTTGAAATGTCAACCAAAAGAGCAGGAGTAATGACTTTCCTTCAGCTAACATCATCGATCCCTCTTGTTTTTCAACAGTCATGAAGGCACTTTATTTATCGGATCAACTTCTCACGGGTTTAATTGTTTTTCCGCATTGAAAATCCTGTTAAATTTGTATAATATATATATATATATATATATATATATATATATATATATAGTGCATTTTACTAGATATTTTGTTTCATATGCTCCTATTTTTGTTTTGTTTTATTAATGTATTCTTATTTTTTAAGCTTATATTAAATGTTTCCGTCTGCCACCGAAC
>NC_139976.1:1989477-1999477 GCF_963993115.1 Abramis brama
GAGTGAAGGTTGAACCTGCTCGAGAATAAACGCTGCGTTTACATGCAACCAAATAATCCGTTAGTAATCAGATCGACGGCTCAATCGGACTGAAAATCCTTTGTGTAAAAACCTTAATCGATCCGATTGAGCTCGATCCCCATGAGATTTTGATTGGATTGAAAGGGGTGGTTTATTCCTTTTCAAATCCGATCGAGAAAACATGTAAACGCTTGATCGGATTGAAAACCGAAACTGATAAGATTGTGATGTGATAAGATTCCAGCGACAAATAATTTGTCTGTCCACACTAGACGCGATGCGAGATGCGAAAAAATCAATCGAAAACCCACAGCCAATCAGACCAGCGTGTGGGCGGAGTCAGCCAATCAGAACAGCGCATGGGCGGAGTCAGCCAATCAGAACAGCGTGTGGGCGGAGTCAGCCAATCAGAACAGCGTGTGGCGCGGAGTCAGCCAATCAGAACAGCGTGTGGGTGGAGTCAGCCAATCAGACCAGTGTGTGGGCGGAGTCAGCCAATCAGAACAGCGTGTGGCGTGGAGTCAGCCAATCAGACCAGTGAGTGGGCGGAGTCAGCCAATCAGAACAGTGTGTGGGCGGAGTCAGCCAATCAGAACAGTGTGTGGGCGGAGTCAGCCAATCAGAACAGCGTGTGGCGCGGAGTCAGCCAATCAGACCAGTGAGTGGGCGGAGTCAGCCAATCAGAACAGCGTGTGGCGCGGAGTCAGCCAATCAGACCAGTGTGTGGGCGGAGTCAGCCAATCAGAACAGCGTGTGGCGTGGAGTCAGCCAATCAGAACAGCGTGTGGGTGGAGTCAGCCAATCAGACCAGTGTGTGGGTGGAGTCAGCCAATCAGAACAGCGTGTGGCGCGGAGTCAGCCAATCAGACCAGTGAGTGGGCGGAATCAGCCAATCAGAACAGCGTGTGGCGCAGAGTCAGCCAATCAGAACAGCGTGTGGCGCGGAGTCAGCCAATCAGACCAGTGTGTGGGCGGAGTCAGCCAATCAGACCAGTGTGTGGGCGGAGTCAGCCAATCAGAACAGTGTGTGGGCGGAGTCTCGCTGCACCAGAGAGTAAACTTGACGGCAATCGCAAGAAAATGGATCAGTCGCTACATAATCAAATTCACAAATATTACACCATTTAAACATTATTAAAAACACATAGGCTGAGTTACTAAAACAATCTTTGTCAAAGAATACACTTGTTTGTTCACAGTTTGAACGTTCTTGTTTCCATTTGTTTAATTTCAAGATCTGAGGTGAATTATCCATTGTTGCTTTTACAGCTTCAAAGCTGGAGCACTAAATGATATTCAGAGTCACATTACACGCTTTTAACATTTAAATAAAGCACATAAACAGCACCTGAGATTATCATCGCCACACTTTGTGTTTGTTGTTCCAGAAAAATAGAAACCGTTTCTAAAATAGAATTGTTGCGTGTCGCCGTCGCGGCTGGATAGGACAAACACTCTGATTAACATCAAGCGTCGGGTGTAGTTAGGACACGGTGTCATATAAACAAGTGTCCCGTCATCCTATAATTCTCCTTTCCCTGTGTCGGTGAAGTGGAGCAGGACAACAGTGCTCGTTTCAGACTCCACACACGACTGGTTTTGGCCATTTTTACTGTGTGATAAATATAAGCAGCGGCACAATGGTTCATATGCTCATTGTCTCCTAATTATGACCAGAAATGGATAAATATTAAAGTCTGCTGTTATTATGTTATTATGCGCTAACAGTGGGAAACTGTATATTCGTGTAGTGTGCATGTCAAAAAATCTATTCCGATTTGAAGCTCGTGACATATAAACACACTCATCATCCCGATCACTTTATTTAGCGTTCATGTAAACTCTACGATCGGATTCATCGATCGGGATGAAGTCAGTCCGACTGAAAGCAAAGTTGTGCATGTAAACGTATCCAGTGAGAGAGAGATGAAGTAATCTGCTCTCTTTGAGGAGATGAGACTCCAAATCCTCTTCCACACAGTTTCCAACGCCTCGACTCCAAACCCTCGTTATGAAATTCCTCTTATTTGAGTCTCAACACACAAAATATCATTAGAGAGTTACATCACAACACTGGATTACATTCATCCTCCCCCTGATGCCGAACCATCGGCTCTGGCTCAGACAAAAACATCAAGATCCCGTCATTCGCTCTTCCTCACACTGTCCAGAGCCTCCACGAGGACTGAGATGTGGCCAGTGTGAGTCTGCAGTTTGATCTGTGTGACAGTAGTGTCCAAAATACTGATGATGTCATCGAAACATGGAATTAAATATTGGTATCGATCAGTAATTTGGTGTTTTTTCAGCCACTATTACCTTTTTGGATTTGGATACTTGTTTCCAGCTTCGTTTTGTTTATTATTTTAGTTTAGTTTTTGATTTATTGTGTTTTACACATGCACATTTAATGCAAATATGCAGTTTGAATTTAATTATTTATTAGCCTATTTAATTTAGATTTTGTTTTATTGTTTGGAAAACAAATGTGCCATTTGCTGTTCATTTTTATTGATTAATTGTTTATTTTTCAATTTAACTTAACTTTATTTATTTATTTTAGTTGAACTTGATTCAGTTTAGTTTAGTTTTATTATATTCTTCGCTACTTTGGTAATAAAAATGTGTTCATTTATTTATTTATATTGCTTTATTTTAGTTTATTTTAGTTTTTCGCTGCTTTTGCAATGCAAACATGCCATTTGCTCTTATTTATTATATATTATATTACTGTAAATTAGGTAAGTTTGGTTAAGTTTAGTTCTTGTTTTATTCAGTTTTCTCTGCTTTGGCAACACAAACATGCAGTTTTCTTTTCAGATCTTTGCAAGTAATCACACAGAACAGAACGGATGTCAAATAATTAATGTTAGTCAAATGCATTAAATTCAATTGCAATAAACTATGATAAAAAATTATCATATAATTTATCATAAATACTACAATTTCAATCGATGTTTGAAAATATCTATTAGAAATATTGTCCATATTCAAAAGGGGTTACGCTTTAGAAGCTGTCCGTACATTAATATTATCCAGTCATGTCATTTATCATGTATAATATAAGCATGAGCAGCAGTGACTAATGCTCTCCTTCACAAAACACTTCAATAGAAGATCTGTGACATTTCCCTCTCTTTACTACAGCCACTCATTTACAGAGCACTTGTGAGGATGAGGAGGATGATGATGAAGAGGTGTTTCAATAATTCACTAACCCACTGTAAATCTCTCTCTCTCTCTCTCTCCGTCTCCTCCATCATTCCTCTGTGTGTTGTTGACAGATGAAGTGAGATGAGTGGAAGTTCAGGCCTCCTGCTGACTCTGGATCTGCCGTTTTCAACCTATTAAATGCGGTGACATTTCTGAGCGAGTCGCGCCTCGAGCATCAGATCTGCTGTGATTGTCCTAATAATGAGCTCAACCTTTATTAGCCTTTAGAGCCGTTATGTGTTCACTCTGGTCCCGTGGCCGAGAGCTGCGCATCTAAATGGGAAATTGGTAAAGTGACCAAACACATTTTTTAGTTTTTTTTTAGTGTGTGTGTTTACAATTGAGATGAGAATGTGTTGAGTAAATGTGTGTGTCCACGTGTTAAGAGTGTGTTTCCACAGCGCTGACCTCGGGAAAGGTCGCCATCATTAAACGTTGGTCAATTGTTTAATTGGAGTTCAATTAAATCTTTAAATTTGACTTTTTTAGTGGCTTACTCAAGGTGGCATTGATCATTTGCGGTACATAAGGAAGAATATATCGCCCGAGTGCACATTTTAAATGTGTGTATCTGCTACTGTATTGTTTATGCTGTTGGGTTTAAGTAGACACGAGAGTTGATTTCAAGAGTTTTTAAAAACTTTGTGTTACATAAAATATAACTTTTTTCAATTGCACTGAGAAAATCATGGAAGGAAATTATGCAGATCTCAAATTATAGTTTTTTGGTCAGGTGAAAATGAAATGTGATGCCGTGAGTGACAGCCGCTCGTCTCTTGTGTGGAAATGTACAGCACACACACACATACACCCACACACACACACACACACACACGTCTCCTGTCCTTGTTTCCTCACTGAAGGACACAAACACACACACACAGTGGCAGTGAAAGCATTCTTGAGTGCTCCTGTGTTTTTTTGTTTTTTTTATGTTTATTTTTTATCCATGAGGTGGATTGTGAACAGATAAGGTCTCTCACTCTCTCTCTCTCTCTCTCTCTTTCTCTCTCTCTTTCTCTCTCTCTCTCTCTCTATATATATATAAGGTTTTCAAAAGCTCTGCCGCAGACTGTTAATGAAATGAGGTTGACCTCTGACCTCTGCAGCTGTAGTAAACGCTTTGACTCAGTCAGCTGTAGATTCGGCGTGTGACGGGCTCTTCTCCTCTTCCACTGTTGTCAGGCTCACGGGTGTCTTAGATATCCGTCAGCGATTCGAAATCAAACAGAGTTTCACTTTCAGACAGGCAAATTCAATCTCGTGTTGGACACACATCTCACACTCGTGCATTATACATCAGATCAGCAGATTACAATTCTGAATTATTCACATACAATTGATTCAGAGACAAATTGACCAATCACAACACACTGCTCCAGCTGACCAATCAGAGCACAGTGTGCTTTTCAGGAGGAGGGGCTTCATAGAGACAGGAACTAAACAGAGTGTTACTGACAGACTGGGAAGAGAGGAGCTGCAACAATGGAGAATATGAGGAGAATAATCAACATTCAAGCAGGAAAACCTGTTCTAGTAGAGCTAAAAACAACATAATATGGCCTCTTTAACACATGACTCGTTTGAGGATCTTAATCATGTCAGATTAGTGTCCGTGATCGTTGAGCTGGTTTAAATGAACTCAGACTGTGTGTGAGCATCATGTGCTCCCTCTGCTGGTCAAACGAAGCCAAAGTGCTGCGATTACCATGGAAACTGATGTGTGAAAGCATGAGCACGCATGAACCAGACGCCAGTCCTTCTGAGCGACTCGCCGTCCTAAAATCAGGCGTTTGATGCAGTGTTTTGACTTGGACCCGGAACCGGGACGCTCCTGTGTGTGAGTGGCCATTAAAAATACATGCAGGTGTTTTCTCAGTACGAGTGATTCAATGCTTTAGAGACAATGGCATTTCCCCTCATGGAAAATAATCTATACCTGCTCATTTAAAATGCATGAGAGGCTCACGGCGAGAGGAAGAGTAGGTTTCCTCCAGATCTGCGCACCTGTGTCTGCTCACCGTCACTTTGCTTGATTTTTAAGGGACGGTTCCTTCAAAAATGAAAAATCTGTCATTATTTACTCGCCCTCATGTGACTCAGATCCTGTATGACTTCATTTCCTCCATGCAACGCAGAACTGAGATGCAAAATCAAGCTAGTTTTACATTCAAATTGATATTTGAATCTAATACTAGTTAAATCCATTTCCAAATCCAAATCCAGTCCATTTAGAGAAACTAAAAATAATCATTAAATTATTTTATTTTAATATTTGGATAAGTTCAAAATGTTGTTTTTCTGTAAGAGTCTCTTCTGCTCACCATGGCTGCATTTATGTCATCAAAAATACAGTAAAAACAGTGAAATATTACAGTAGTCAACATTTGAAGTGGATCAAAACCTTTCATCAAAGTTATACTTGAATTTTGAACAATACCCGTTCTTAGGTGAACTTTTTTCCACTTCAAATGTTGACTACTGTAATACAATTTAAAATATCTGTTTTCTATGTGTATATATAGTAATATGTAATGTATTCCTGCTGAATTTTCAGCATTATTTTCAGCATTATGTCACATGATCCTTCAGAAATCAATCAATCAATCAATCAATCATAAAAACAGTTGTGCAGCTTCATATCTTTGTGAAAATTATGATATATTTTTAATAAATAAATGAATATTTTTTTATTTGATGAATGCAAAGAAATGCATTCTTTTTTTATTTGATGAATAGAACTTGATCGGAAGTGCAGTGTTTATTTATTTATTTATTTTTTACATTCTAAATGTCATTTTTGATCAATTTAATGTCTTTACTGAATGAAATGGTTAACGGTTACTGTCCCCAAATCTTTGAATAGTAGTTAATATTTATAAAGTTATTATTAAAATTATTTACTATTAAGTCATATGGCTTCAGATGACATTTAATGATACGTTTATGGTGTTTTATGTCAGCGTAAATATTCTTCTGAGCTTCTCTTTGTGCGCTCCAGCGAGTCGGGTTTTGAAGGAAGTGAGTGATGATGTTCATTTGGTCTGAATTGTTGCTTTAAAGATCGGTTCTGATGGTTGCTAAGAGGTTTCTTCCTGTCCTCGGTGGCGTGATGTTTACACACCATCCAATTCCTGCCCAAATCTCATCAGGATCTTTAGATTAAAATGGGTTTCTGCCAGCAGGACACACTGACTAATGAGGAAGATGCAAGTCTCACTCTCACACACAGCGTTTCAAGGAGCTTTTACAGGCAAATCAATAAAAACACGAGTAACTCTGTCTACAAATACCACAGTTAAACTATGGTTACTGTTTTTAAAAATAAAAGGGTTAATTTTACAGTGTACAAACACCTTGACCTCTTTATCTTATGGAAAAAATGCACTTGTTTAAGAAATATTCCTGGTTCAATACAAGTCAAACATAAGTTAAGCATCTAGACCAGCAGTTCCACCTCGAAATGACAATTTAGACACTTCACAGATCAAACATGCATTTGTTACGGGAAACTGAATATAAGCACATGATCCGTAGACTTGCATTGTAAAGTGTGTTATTATAAACTAGGTCTGTCAATAGATTAACATTTTTAATCGCGATTAATCACATACTTATCTTGAAATCAAGCATACATCATTTATCTTGTTTAACACATTTATTTTATGTTATTTTGACCTATATTGCGTTTATGATGCAATTTTGTGTACTTCAGTCATTTATTTGCGTTCAATTATTTTTATGCGTTACGGATTTTGAATTAATCGTTGACAGTCTTTCTATAAACCTAATTTTTCATGTGAAGTAACACACACGTCCTGTTGTCTTGTGTTTCAGGTGGTACTGGTATTCGCCCTGAGCATCGGCGCTCTTGTGATTTACTTCATCGACTCCTCTGAGTGAGTATATTTCTTATTTTATCACTGTGCATCTCATTAGATACAGTGCATACAGTAGATAAAGACACTCACCAACTTGCGAATGCAAGTAAAAATAGTCTTTTGTGAGTAAATAAAATGGCTCACTAGTTGAGGATTGTCACGTATTGTCAAGGTTGAGGATCCAAATGCAGTTTTATTGAAAAGGTAATCCACAATCGTAGTCAGAAACAGGCAAAGGTCATAAACACCGGGTAATCAGTCCAAACGATAACAGGGTCAAAGGGGCACAGGCAATAACAGAGGAAACCAAGAAAACCAGACGGAAGAGCGAAAACCAGGAGAATGCTTGGAATCGCAGTGTGACACTAAACAAGACTTCGCAGGGAATGACTGAAAGAACCAGGCTTATATAGGGCGAGCAAACATGAAGATGAGACACAGGTGAACACAATGAGTGCAGGCAGAGAATTATGGGAGATGTAGTTTGTGAGGGAATGACAGTAGTGCCCTCTGGTGGCTCTCAAGGGCACTCCAGCCGGTGACCCTTACAAGTATAACTCATGGTTTAAATCAAATCGTAAAGGCCAGTTCATGCCAAGCACGGATATTTGTTGTGAACATAATTGCTTTATCAGTGACTTTTATGAGTAAATATGGTTTTCCTTCAACTTGATGAATGTTCTTGGAGTGAATGGACCTCATTGACAGCGATTTGTTTTGCGTTTGGTGTGAATAAACCTTTATAAGAAAAATGATAATCTGACACTCACTGATGTGGTACTATTTATGTATAGTATGATGCTGATCATTCAACTCAAGACGTATAACCCGTCTAAACTCCAGAAAACTTGACTTTTACCAGCAGAAGTTCATCTAGGATGCCTCAAAGACAGTTTTTCTTTCTCCAAACCTCATGTGTGGAAGGTTTCTCCATTAAACCAACAAAAACTAAAGTATGAGGAACAAAATCATGAATTTCACTCAGAGCTCTTCACTACAGTCCGCCAAAATAAAAGTTTGGTTTAACTTGGAGAAATTATGCCAGTATAGTTGTACAGTAGACTGTACCAAGGTTATTATAGTTTTGCATTTTTAAATTCGTTTTTATTTTAATATCATTTTCAAATTTCCTATAAATTTCAGTTTAGTTTTAGTTAGTTTCATTAATGGTTTTGTTAGTTTTAGTTTAGTTTTTATTTTGTGAACACATTTCTACAGTATTTAGTTTTTATATATTTAGTTTCAGTTTTAGTAATTATAGTTTAGCAGAGTTAACAGAACATTTCCAGTAATTTAATTTCAGCAAAGTTTAATGTTTGCAGTTTACATTTAACTCTTGTGAAAACCTCTCAATAATAAAAATTTAATAATTGTTTGAGGATGAACAAAGAACCAAACAAATGCAACTAAAAAGTAAAAATTATATAATAATATTAAAAATGAAATCTTGTTAAACGTGGTGTATAAGAAAAAGAAAAAGATATGCGTATGATTATTATGATTATTCTTTAAGGTTATTTCAATTATTAATCCTTTCAAACATTATTCTTGTATTGATCCATTTATGCTTTCTGTCTATTGCATCGTTTAAAATCATATAATCATAGTTATACATATTCAAATGTTCTCTTCAGACCAGACATTTAGTATACTTCTACTCTGACAAATATACGTCTATTTCTGGGCTATAGACATGCTATTTGTTATTTCCGTTTTCTGCTCAGTGTGGTATCTTGTCTAATATGTGTGGTATAGGCCTATCTTGTTTAGGCTAGTTTCACATGAGATGGTTATCTATACCTGGAATTAAAGGTGGGGTAGGCCTATATGTGATTATCTTTTTTGTCCATTTTTTCAAAATCACTTGAAATCCTATTCCTAACCCACTTACAGCCACTGAGTTAGAAGCACTGAAATGAAAATTAAGCAATTTAATCATCTGTGGAACGGGCAGGACTCGAAAAACTCCAGCCAATCATTTCCAAGACCACCTAGAATCATTGGACAGTAAGTTCGTCAATCAAACGGTCGTACCATACCCCCCTCCCCCATCCCCCTCGCGTGCGTGACCGCGAGAGACAGAGAGAGTAATGGGTGGAGTCAGGGCCAGCGTTGGAGGAAAGAAGGTAGAACCATTTGAGTTATGTATTTTCAAAATCTGCCGGCCGTTTTGCAAATCCCATACCCTACCTTTAAGATACAGCTGTATTTGCATGAGGTGGAAATACTTATTTGGGCCTTTCTGCTTCTTAGGGCTGGTTCACACAGAAAGCGGTTTTGCTTTGAAAAACGGAAGACGCGGGCACAGTGGGGAAAAAGCGCAAGGTCTCGATACGTGTCTTTTAAAAGTTGAACTTATTTTAACTTGAGTGCCACGTTTTTAGAGCGTCGTGTCATGCACGTGATGCTGCAGAAGACGCGAGACTCAAGCGCAACGGTCATACATTGAAAAATAAAATAGCACAGTGGAAAAAAGTGATTTTCCTATAGGCTTATTTAGGAGAGCTTATTAATTACGAAAACGATTATTTATTTCTGCGAATTATTATTTTGTTACAGTTAGTTTTTCAGTAACTGTTGTTAGTTTTGTTTAGTTTTAGTTTTTCATTAATGTTGAAATTTCTATTTTATTTCAGTTTACGAAAATGTTTTTTGACCAATAGTTTTAGTCTTAGTTTCAGTTTTCGTTTACGAAAATAACCTTGGACTGTACTGCTCAAAGTCATAATAATAATGCAATTTATTTAAAAAAATTAGGAATATCACACTATTTAAATGTGCATTCATTTGATTACCACAGTTTTTTGATAATAAAGTAATAATAATGGATAACAAATTGGTATTAAATAAAAAAAACATAGAATCCAGAAATACATGATTAAAAA
>NC_139976.1:2001977-2079477 GCF_963993115.1 Abramis brama
GGATGGATGGATGGATGGATGTATGAAAGGATGGAGGATGAAAGGGTGGATGGATGGATGGATGGATGGATGAAAGGATGGATGTATGAATGGATGGGTGTATGAAAGGATGGATGGATGAAAGGGTGGATGGATGAAAGGGTGGATGTATGAATGGGTGGATGGATGTATGAAAGGATGGAGGATGAAAGGGTGGGTGGATGGATGAAGGGGTGGATGATGTATGAAAGTGCGGATGGATGGATGAAAGGGTGGATGGATGGATGAAAGGATGGATGGATGGATGTATGAAAGGATGGATGGATGGATGGATGGATGAAAGGGTGGATGGATAGATGAAAGGATGGATGGATGGAAGGGTGGATGGATGGATGAAAGGGTGGATGGATGGAAGGGTGGATGGGTGGATGGATGGATGAAAGGGTGGATGGATGGAAGGGTGGATGGATGAAAGGGTGGATGGATAGATGAAAGGATGGATGGATGGAAGGGTGGATGGATGGATGAAAGGGTGGATGGATGAAAGGGTGGATGGATGGATGAAAGGGTGGATGGATGGAAGGGTGGATGGATGGATGAAAGGGTGGATGGATGGATGAAAGGGTGGATGGATGGATGAAAGGGTGGATGGATGGAAGGGTGGATGGATGGATGTATGGATGGATGGATGGATGAAAGGATGGATGAAAGGGTGGATGGATAGATGAAAGGATGGATGGATGAAAGGGTGGATGGATGAAAGGGTGGATGGATGGATGGATGAAAGGATGGATGAAAGGGTGGATGGATGGATGAAAGGGTGGATGGATGTATGAAAGGATGGATGGATGGATGGATGGATGAAAGGGTGGATGGATGGATGAAAGGGTGGATGGATGGATGGAAGGGTGGATGGATGGATGAAAGGATGGATGGATGGATGAAAGGATGGATGGATGAAAGGGTGGATGGATGGATGAAAGGATGGATGGAAGGGTGGATGGATGGATGAAAGGATGGATGGAAGGGTGGATGGATGGATGGATGGATGGATGTATGAAAGGATGGAGGATGAAAGGGTGGATGGATGGATGGATGGATGGATGAAAGGATGGATGTATGAATGGATGGGTGTATGAAAGGATGGATGGATGAAAGGGTGGATGGATGAAAGGGTGGATGTATGAATGGGTGGATGGATGTATGAAAGGATGGAGGATGAAAGGGTGGGTGGATGGATGAAGGGGTGGATGATGTATGAAAGTGCGGATGGATGGATGAAAGGGTGGATGGATGGATGAAAGGATGGATGGATGGATGTATGAAAGGATGGATGGATGGATGGATGGATGAAAGGGTGGATGGATAGATGAAAGGATGGATGGATGGAAGGGTGGATGGATGGATGAAAGGGTGGATGGATGGAAGGGTGGATGGGTGGATGGGTGGATGGATGGATGAAAGGGTGGATGGATGGATGAAAGGGTGGATGGATGGAAGGGTGGATGGATGAAAGGGTGGATGGATGAAAGGATGGATGGATGGATGAAAGGGTGGATGGATGAAAGGGTGGATGGATGGATGAAAGGGTGGATGGATGGAAGGGTGGATGGATGGATGAAAGGGTGGATGGATGGATGAAAGGGTGGATGGATGGAAGGGTGGATGGATGGATGTATGGATGGATGGATGGATGAAAGGATGGATGAAAGGGTGGATGGATAGATGAAAGGATGGATGGATGAAAGGGTGGATGGATGGAAGGGTGGATGGATGGATGGATGAAAGGATGGATGAAAGGGTGGATGGATGGATGAAAGGGTGGATGGATGTATTAAAGGATGGATGGATGGATGGATGGATGAAAGGGTGGATGGATGGATGAAAGGGTGGATGGATGGATGGAAGGGTGGATGGATGGATGAAAGGATGGATGGATGGATGAAAGGATGGATGGATGAAAGGGTGGATGGATGGATGAAAGGATGGATGGATGAAAGGATGGATGGATGGATGGAAGGGTGGATGGATGGATGAAAGGATGGATGGAAGGGTGGATGGATGGATGGATGGATGGATGGATGAAAGGGTGGATGGATGAAAGGGTGGATGGATGGATGGATGGAAGGGTGGGTGGATGGATGGATGAAAGGATGGAAGGGTGGGTGGATGGAAGGGTGGGTGGATGGATGGATGGATGAAAGGGTGGATGAATGGATGGATGGATGGATGGATGAAAGGGTGGATGGATGGATATTATGTATTTTAACAGTGTTGTTCTATAAAAACATGATTACTTTTGATACTTAATTTGAACCCAATATTATTGCCTCACTGTTATTATAGGCCTGTACAGTATTTACTTTAAGTCATTTAAAGGCTTTGCTTTGGTCTATTTTTATTACCACCAAAATATCAGATTACTCGATTAATCGCTTATTAAAATACTGGTCAGTGACAGCGCTGGAGTTGTTCTCGTCTGTTGTATGTAAAGCTCTACGTGACCTGAGACTCCTGTGAAGTATTACTTACGTTAAACGTCTCTTAATTACAGCCGGGCTTCAGTTTCAGTCTCTGACCCGCTGGAACAGAACTGAGCAAACAGAGATGGATAGAGTTGCGTTTCTCTGTCCTGCAGCTGTTCTGAAACTTCTTCAGGTCGAGAGTTTCACAGATCGCTGTTCTCTCTCAGGTCCTTTGATGATCGCAGTTCAGTGGCTTACACTAGAGTCAGACCTGAATAACAGACTCGAGCGGGAGGATCCATAAACACTCCGATCTCTGAACCTGAACCCCAAGAAAAAGTCACAGTATATATCATGCATACACATATTTACATGAAAAGCTTAAAATAAATCGCTTGTATCATTCATTTGTAAGTCGTTTTGGTTAAAAGCATCTGCTAAATTAATAAATGTAAGCATCTGCTAAATTGTATAATGGTTATTGTCTAATGGCAACAAGAACTATGTAATAGTTCATATTATGTTTGTTTATATTGTTTAAAGGATATTAGTGTTTAGGTGATTTTTTGTTTGTGTATAGTTTAGATGCATGCTCCCTCAGTCTGAAAACATCTGTGATTCAGTTTTTGCAGTGAAAAAATACTGTAAAACAGTAATGAGAATAAAATAATAAAAAAAAACACAAAAAAGTAAAATGTCCAGATGCATTGCAGTAATGAGACTATGCTTAATTTTTTTGAACAATGTCTCAATGGGAAAGTCACCCCTTCCGCAGCCCCCCCCCCCCCCCCCCCCCTCACATAAATTGCCCCCCCCCCAAAAAAATATATATATAGTGCCGGACACACAAAGATGGATTGACGCCCTCACACATCCGCGATTGTGAACAATTTAACATGCATAACACCAAGTTCAGGTTTTACTGTAATGTTGTGACGTAATTGCAAAAAAATAATGATACTTCAGTTAAAAACAATGCAACAAAATGTTAAATTGTTCTTATAATAATGATTTTATCATTTCTAATCATAAATCTAAATAAAAACATCTTGTAAATGATATATGAGCCATTGAGTAATCCTCTGCTGCCATCTAATGTCTGTAGTCGAACATTCATGTTATTTTCAACACAAGTGTTTGTTTTCCAGCAGAATGGTTGCGATCTTCCTCTAAAGTCAAACCACGTTATTATGTTATCACCATGAAACTGAGAAATGTAGATCATCTTTTAAGTGAGTCTTCCAAAAATAGAAATATTTTATATAAATGAATATATTTTAAATGATTAAAAAGTGAGGCAAAAAAAATAAAAAATCCCACAAAACTGCACAACTGTACGGCAAAAACATTAAATTAAGTGAGTGATATTACGTTTGTTTAAAAAAAAAAAAAAAAATATATATATATATATATATATATATATATATATTATTATGTTACAAAATGACATTTTTCTGTCTGGTCAAAAAAAGGAATATTGTTGCCCTATGTGTAATTGCATAGTAAGCAACATATATTCACATATATACATAATATTATACTCTCAAGTCTTAATGAGACGAGTCATAGGTGCATACATACCTTTATTTTCTGTGATGTGCAAATGAGCGGTATATTCCCTTTTTATTTATGAAATGTATTATTTATTTATTTATATATATCTATTTATTTATGAAAAACGTCTCTTTGCCGTGTTGCCCAGGTCTAAATCACTGCTCTGATCCTGGACAAACACTGATTTAGGCCTCAAGCATACAATATGTGAATGCAAACACTTCTAGTTGTGCAAACTCCATATTTGTGTGTTCCTGAGCCGTTGTTTGCTCTTCATCTCTCTGTCCACACTGTCTGATCAAGTACTCTGTTTGCTTTCGACTGAATTAAAACAAGGGATCTAATCCTAGGCCAATTACCAAGTGAAATGGCTCTGATTCCCTGTGCTCTTCAACTCAACTGAGACATGACATTTTCATCTACATGCACTCCTTTGGTATAAGAAACACATGAAAAGCATTCATAATATACATGTGCCAACAGTTATTAAAGCAATAAAGCAACAGTTAAACTTTTGAAGCAACAGTTGCCTTTAGGGGATATGAAATATGAACTCACAGTATGTCACATAATAGCACACATCTAAGTCAAAATATGATTGCTTTAATAATTGATAATAGTACTGAATATATTTCTGCTTTTAAATTATGTTAATTATTTTGCTGTCAGGAATAAAATGCATGTAAAGTCCAAAGACAAAACTTTAATAATGCTCAATGCAAATTTGAAAAATTAATCTTTTTAACGTATATCTAGTGTCACTATTAATGATTAATCATCACCGATAAGTTAAATAATGCTATATTACATGCAATAATCGTGCAGTATTTAGTGTATTTCACTGAACTGAGGTCTGTTGTTCTGTGCTTTAACAGCCCCATCGAATCCTGTCAGCATTTCCAGAAGGACTTCACGTTGCAGATCGACATGGCCTTCAATGTGTTTTTCTTGTTGTACTTTGGACTCCGTGTGAGTTACAGTATTATGTTCAGTACACACTTCTGCTGGACACAACACTGACACACACTTACCTTTCACTCATTTATAAGCTATTTTAGTATTTATTAATACTTTGAATTAGCTTTTATTTGTATATTTTTAGTCATCATTTTAGTTTTAAAAAAGTTTTTTTGTTTTGTGACTTTGTCTTTTTAAATATTTCTTTAATATATATATTTTTTTGTAATTTTAGTACTTACATTTTTTTTATTTCATATATATGTGTGTATATATATATATATATATATATATATATATATATATATATAATTTTTTTTTTTTTTTTTTTTTTACTTTATTTCAGCTTTATTTCAGTTATCGATTTTTAAAGAAATATATTTTTAGTCAACAATAAAAACACTGGTTTATTTATCGAATGTGTTGACTAATATTCAATGTTTTTAGTATTACGTTTATTTATTCAGTGTTATTTTAGTATTGTTTATATACCATTTTAGTGTTTATTAATATTTTGAATAAGCTTTTCATCTTAACTTTAGTTAAATTTTTTGTTATGTGATTTTGTCATTTTTATTCCTTTTTTATATTTCTATATACAGTAGCTTTGATTAGATTTATTTGTATTTATTTATTTTGGTTAGTTCCGATGTCAAATATTCATATTGGATTTTATTTAAGCTTTATTTAAATTTAAACAATTTTCAATTTTTATTATTATCAATTTTTTTTTTTTTTTTTTTATTTTAGTTAACAACACTTTTAATTATATGCATTTGTTGAATAACATGCATTCTTTTTCTTTTGTTTCTTCCCCTTCACAGTTCATTGCAGCCAATGATAAGCTGTGGTTCTGGCTGGAAGTGAACTCAGTGGTGGATTTCTTCACCGTCCCGCCCGTGTTTGTGTCCGTGTATCTGAACAGAAGCTGGCTGGGTAAAGCACTACTCTCCCATTACTGCCACTTTACCGTTAATACCCGATTATTTCATCAGATTATGAGCAGAGGGTGTTAGAAATGAAACCCCGCTGGAGGAGATCATGAGATGAAGATCTCTGCCTCCCCCTGTTGGCCATTATACGCTTTAAAGGCCAATTTAAAGGGTCATGAAACAGCTCAAGTCTAGCTCACAATCTTTTTGAAAAATGCAACTTAAATGGGCGTGGTGGGTGTGAGAAGAAGGGAGGGGAGTGGGTGTGGTCAAAGCCCAAAGTGGCCCATGCATATCGACTGTCACTAAAAATCAGTGGTAAAACGTGAGGAAATGCTAGATTTTTTATAGCTGGCAAAGTTAAAGTCTAATGAAATACACTGACACCTTATTTTTGTCCTTGCAAAAGTAACTGAATGCCCTGCTACACATATTAGCCTACTACAGTAGGCTAATCATAATTATATTTAAAACATATAAATGTACATGTATAATTATGCCATTATAAAATATATATTTGTTTATATACACACTATAAATGCATATATTTGAAAATAATAAATTTTCCGCTTAAAAAAAAAAAAAACGTTCCGTACATAGCCTAGATCTACGCGCCCCCTAAACACACATAATAAAGATGGACAATGACATAAACATTTGCACAAACTAAGCATACGGTCCATACAATTGAGGTATTATCGACATATCTAAATTTTTAATAACGAGTGATTATTTAACAAAAGGCAAGTAAAATGGTCAGGGTTACATTTTAGACACACACACACACACACACCTCTGAAGCGATAGGAAAAGTCCTCGGGACCGCATCACTCGCAAGACCAAAACCTGGTTTAGGGTTTCATGACCCTTTAAGATCTCGTTCTCCACAAATCCTCCTGTTGCTTAAAATCGCTGATTGTTTTTCTCACGCGTCATGTGTGAGTGTTTTGAGGGCATGTGCAACTGCGTCTAAACAAAACCTCGGAATGATCATAGCAGGAATAAGCAATTAAGCAATCACAGATTGTTATTTTTTTTCTAATTTAGGTCATAATTATTGTCTGTGGTAATGAAGCAATATTGGTAATGGAGCTGACCTCAATATTCTTTTAATTAACCGCTGGATTTACTGGATTATTTGTGATTTTCCAAATTAATGACTATTCGAGTGAATTGATTTGTTTAATTGTTTGGAGTAATCGTTTTTCTGGTTTTCCAAATGAGCTTGTGTTTGTGGATTGACTTTGATTTTAAAGCTTAGCTGGTCAGAACTTACTTTTATTCAGCACAGACGCATTAAACTGATCAAAAGTGACAGTAAAGACATTTATAATGTTCCAAAAGATTCTATTTCAAGTAAATACTGTTCTTTTGAACTTCCTTTTTATCAAAGAATCCTGAAAAAACTAATTTGTCACGGTTTCCACTAAAATATGAACTGTTTTCAACATTGATCATAATCATAAATGTTTCTTGAGCAGCAAATCATCATATTATACTGATTTCTGAAGGAACTCAGACTGGAGTAATGATGCTGAACATTCAGCTTTGATCACAGGAATAAATTACACTTTACTATATATTCACACACTCTATATGTCAGTAAATGCTCTTGAACTCCGCTTTGAGGAGAGGCCTGTGTGTAGAGAGAAACACTGTTTTAATGCTTCATTTTTCTCATGAACTCGGTCAAAGCGCAGCTTATCTTCTTCATGTTTTCAAGGACTTTAATCCTCCAATAGGGAACGGGAGGTTACGGGGTCACATCATCCAGCTTTAGAGTTATTATTATTCAGCTTTCATTAAATTAATGTCCTTTTGTTGGTACATGTGTGTGTGTGTGTGTGTGTGTGTCCGTGTGGAGTGTGTCCAGAACAGTCTCATCCTGGTTTGGGTTTAGTGCAGTTTTAAAAGGTTTACAAGTCAGAACTTCTGTTAGTTGTTAAACATAAATTTGTGTTGCCGGCGGCGATGGAATGGTTGCTTAGCAACAACTGCACAGAAACATTCAAAAAAGCCACTCAAGAAACTGTTACATTGTAACATTAGCCGCGTTTCCGTTACAGATTTACGCAAAACTTTTGCGATATTTTCTAAATGTCAATAAAAAACTATTGCGAAATTATGACGTTTTATTAACCGATGATGTTATACAACTGAAATGTAATTTTTTCCTCTCGCGATAAGTAATTCTAACAATTATGGCATTGGATGTCGGTAGGTTTATGTATATCCCAGCCGCTGCATTAGCCATTATTTTTAATGGAAGGAGACGTAGTCGTGTTATCCAAGCATTAAAGCAACACTGAAGATTATTTTTTACCTTAAAATAATGTTTCCAAAATTGTATCAGTGGTTCATGAACTCGTAACAGGGTGAACGGCACTTCTGAATTCGCTTTGCGGCCCTATATCGGCTATAACCACACTATGCAAGTTTGCCAAACCGGGTCGCGTTTCTGTAGTTCGAATGAGACATAAGAAAACTACAAATATGACTTGCTTTACGTCAAGCGTTACAATAGTCATTATTTAGTTTTTCTTCGTTTCTGATGTCGCAATATATCATACTTTCATGAAATCATGCAACATACTCTACCTTGTCTGTGGACATCGTTATGGTCGTTATGTGGACATCATTTAAACATAAACAGTGAGTGTGTGTGCGACGGTAGACTGCGGTAAGCTAAATTATTTACGACAGCGCTAATGGACAATTCCGCTTCCAACCTGTAGGGGGACCGACGAGGAAAAGTGCTGTAGTGTTGCTTTAATAATAAGGAAAGCTTGTGCTTGTGAGCGGCACGTATGAGAAGTTTCTGTGTGTTTCTCCCTCAGATCTGCTTCAAGCTCTTGATCGTGGCATTTCTTAGTGGTTTACAGTCCAGTATTCCTATAATTCTGTTGTCTTTTATGAGTTTAATAAAGAACTTCTGTCCAAACACACCGCATCATCTACGTCAGGTGACTGTAAATGCTCAAAAACTGTTTCCATTGCAGTTTTGCGAAATATTCCTTTTTGAATAACCCCCACATGCGAGAGTAAAAACTTTTTTTTTGCGATAAATGGGAGTTTTTGCAAAACTGAAGTGTTTCCATTGGGCATATTTTCAATTCGCAATTTCAGTTTGCGCAATTTGAAGGGTAATGTAAACGCGGCTCCTGTTACAGTGTGTTCAGAACAGGCAAACACACTCAGAAGATGCTAAAGATCCAGTAATGTGTGTATCTTGGCACATCAGACGTCAGTGTGACACTCAGAGATGCTTTATTGATGATGCGGATCTGCTGGTGATGTTGAACAGGCTTTCCGTCCCAGAGCGATTCCTAAAGGAGCTTATACTGTAATATCCTGATGAAAAAGGGTTTGTTCTAAGCTTTCACTACACGACTACATGATCACACCCGGGATGCAGTTTTTTTGCAGTCTGATGGGCTTGGGTTTGTACTGAGCGCGTGTCGTGTGGCTTTCTGCGGTTTCTCAGACTCAGATTTGGTCATTTTCATCATTATCATCATGATCCCGACGAAGCTGCTGGTGTACCGGAGCCCTGACGGGGCCACTCGCACCGAGGCCCTGCAGAACACACGCAGACGCAAGAAGTCGTGCGGCGAGCTGTTTCACAACGGCTACCGTGTGAAGATCCTCCACGCGCCGGTGTGTGAGAAAGAGGAGCGTGACCGATGTCATCACACACTCTCCTCCTGTTTCCACGCCGTGTCGTACTGGGGTAAGAGCTGACGCTGAGACTCCACGAGGAACGCGGACGAGCAACACATGTTTCAGAGCCACTGATTCTTGAGACGCGAGACGGCTTACAAACGAAACTTACACTCTGAAAATACTTTACAGTGAGGTTCATTAGTTAACTACCTTAGTAGTTACACAACTTCTCCAGCATTTATTCATCTTAGTTAATATTTTAATTTCAGCATTTACTAATACATTATTTAAAATCAAAGGTTCTAACATTAGTTAATGCACTGTGAACTAACAATAAACAGCTGGATTTTTATTAGCTAACATTAACAAAGATTAATAAATACTGTAACAAATGGATTGCTTATTGTTAGTTCATGTTAGTTAATATTGTACATTAACTAATGAACCTTATTGTAAAGTGTTACCACATAAATATATCATTGCATTTGATTGTTTTAAAATGATGATGTTATTTACTGCCATTCCTCAATAAATATGTTAAACAGAAATATAAATATGTAATATTACTATATTAATATTACTACAGTGTCCTGACAGAAGGAAGTTTTCCTTTTTATTGTAAAAATATTCCTCTTTTTATAAGGTTTCACAGCTCGGTCAATTCTTTTTATCGGGTGTTTATAAAGATATTCATAATATCGGGGAATATTGAAGGTCAGTTTTTATACTGAAGTGCAACTGGGGAATTGTATCGTTTTTTATTGCAAGCAATTTATGTTTTTTATTAATTATTTTTTGCATATCATTGTTTTTTATGCCAAATAGTTTGGGATTGTAAAATAATTTCCCTAATTTTAAGTTAAAGTTTTGTTAGAAGTGAGCAACATTTAAAAAGTGTTCAAAATACAGTGACTGGTTAAAAATCAATAGATACTGTAGAAATGAAAATTCATTCATTCAATACTGCATTTGTCAATTTTTATAATACTTTTATTTTTGTATCTGACATATTCAACACTTATGAATAATTGATTCATCTAAAATAATTTCGTTTACACTTTATTTTAAGGTGTCATTGTTAGTGTAATTATACATGTAAGTACTGAGTAATATTAATTAACTACATGTACTTACTATAGGGTTATGGTAGGATTAGGGTTTGGTTGAGGGTTAGTTGCATGTAATTATGCATAATTTACTGTTATTACTATGGTAAGTACATGTAACAAGGACACTGTAAAATAAAGTGTTACCATAATTTCTTCATGCATCATATTATTCATTCCTGTGACCTGTTTTGTCCCACATCTCAAGAATCAATGTCTGTGTTTTGATTTTTAGCTCATGTGTGCTTAATCATAGCTTACGAGCTTATCTTTTGGAACACTCAGAAAACCATTTTAACCTTTTAATCATTGGGAAAGGTCATTCATAATCGCTATTCCTCTAGAAACGCATAAAAATGAACCATGAGCACTACTAATGGACAAATGGAGAGGCTTTTTCTTGGGTTTTGTCAAAAATGTCATGTGTCACACTGTATATGGAAGGTCAAGTGCATTGCATTGTGGGATACAGTATTTGTGCAATGTGATTTGTTGTTTTCATGATTACAGAAAATGTGCATTGCATACATACTATAGGAAAAGTAGTATAGCAGTGTGCTATTGAGAACACAGCCGGATCTCTAGTTTAGTGTGTGTGTTTACTAGGGGTGGGGGAAAAAATCGATTCTTAGATGAATCGCGATGCGGGACGTGGACGATTCTGAATCGATTCACAAATGTCAAAAATCGATTTTCTAAAAAAAAAAAAAAAAAAATTTTTTTATAATAACGTAACATTGACGGAACGCAAAAGGCGGAACTCTGAAGCGGACGTGCAGTGCGCGGACAGTCTGTGGCGTGCACATAACAGAGACACGCACATAACAGACGCATGATGGCTGAGCGCCAAATCCGAACGGCACCAGAGAATGTCTTCGTTAAAAGCTAACGTATGGAAAATTGGCAATTTCATTGTGATCTATTTAGTATTTTTTTGTATGAGAGCTAATTTCTGTATTGTTTAGTTTTCACATCAATATGCTGTAAACCGATCTGATCTGTATGCAATATGTGCAATGCCAGTCACAAAAAGTTACATTTTGACTGTAAGTTACTCTCTGCAGATGTTCATTCACTTTCTTTGTATAAGCTGTTTTTGATTGTGGTATACAGCAAACATTTCAAGTCATAACTCTTTATTATTTACTTGTGTATAAGAGCGACTTTGTATGTGACTAATTATTCATAATATGCATAAGTCCACAAGCATTATATGATAGCTGCTGGTACATAATTCTATAATTTTGAACGAAAACTGTTTGTGAATTTGCTACAGCAAAATGTTTTTTTGTCTGAAGGATTATATTGCTCATTGGAAATAACAAGAGGATGTTGGTTAGAAGTCTATTATTAAATGCTAGAGATTCAGAATATGCTGAAGTTTGTATTAATTTACTACAAGTACGCTGCTAGTACAGGCACACATTCATTTTCCTGCTGGTTCTCAGCAATGTTGGGACATATGCTGGCAAATGTAACCTTACAGTTGACTTGCCAAATCACTTCCATTTGTTTTATTAATAAAATTAATATAGGAAGTATTGGAAGCAAGTTCGTTATGGGTCATCATAAATACTTTGCTTTAAAAGTACCAAGTAGTCTTTTTTTTTTTTTAATAATCGTTAATAATCGATAATCGTTACCCTCTGAATAATAATCGAATCGAATCGTGAGGTGCCTAGATATTCCCACCCCTAATTTTCAACCATTTTGTATTATGAAGAAGCACTTTATTTTTGTTCCAACTTATTTTATAGCTAGCTACTAATGAGTAGCAATTGAGAACCAGACAATGTTTTTGATAAAAGGCACTTCCCTGAGAATTGAACTTAATAAATGTGAAAGACACTTTAATGTCTCCGTTTGTCATTCTGTATAGCAAAGCAGATGAGAGTAGATCATGATCAGAAACCTGATTAGAAATCATTATGAATAAAATCGAATTGTTTTGAATCGAAAATCTTTTTGAATCGAAAATCGATTTTGAATCGAATCGTGGCCTCAAGAATCGGAATCGAATTGAATCGTGAGATGGTAAAAGATTCCCACCCCTAGTGTTTACATGTCCTGTGTGTTTGAAGGTGAACTGCACGATGCTAAACAACGGAAAATCAAATGAATGATGATGTATGTGTGAATCTGTCATGCACGCAAGGTCACCTCACTGAAGTCACGTGTTTCTCTCAGAGTTTTGCTGTTGCTGCTTTAATGCTTCTGAAACCAGGACCCAAATTTAGGCCTTTACGTCACGAGTGTGTCCTGCAGATATTGAGCCGGCTGTCTGTCGCTCTGTCAGTCCACAGAGAAATAACCTCTGTCCAGATGTGTGGAGTCCATCTCTTCAGACGCAGTAATGCTTTGAGTTAGCTGTAGTTAGTCGTGTTCTGAAGGGCTGATGAAATCAGTGTCTTTGCTAAACATGGACGAGCGTTTCAAAGGTACGCGCCGAGCTCCACTCTTTGCGCTTGAATGTGTTTTTGTGCAACTGTGATATTTAATGTGTTTCTTGTTTCTGCTCTTTCATGCAGGATTGAGGTTCTTACGAGCCTTGAGGCTGATCCAGTTTTCAGAAATATTGCAGTTTTTAAATATCTTGAAAACAAGGTAAGAGTCCCTGCATCATGTGACGTGTCAACTCTTCTTGAAATAGTTCAGCATCATAAATGAAAAACTTCTGATCTAACATTATATCATCTTGGGTTTTCATGGTGATTTTAGTTTAATTTTTAGTCATTTCATTATGTGATTTTGTCATTTTATTATTATTATTATTATTATTTTTATTTTATTTTACTAATTAGTTTTGATCTATTTTTTTAGTTCGTTTTTATTTATTTCCATTTAATAATTTCAGTCATTCAACTTAAACTTATTTCAGTTTATTGCTAATTTTTGGTTCAAGTTTTTCCAGCTAATATTTATATTTGATTATATTTAAGCTTTATTTCAGTGAACAGAAATGTTTTTAATAGTTATAATTAATGCTAATAACCTCGCAGATGGCGCTCCAGATTTGCTTTCTTCTCATTTCTTTTTTCTTTTCAAAACATGTCATTACAGAATGAAAAGTGTAAATGCTAAACTGAAATGGACAACAAATAGTTTCACAACTGCAGTTTAGTCTTTATTATTATGTTTCATGTTTTGCGTTCTGCACTCATTGCATTGTGTTTTAGAGTTAAAGGAAGTGTCCGTAAACTTGACAGAAAATGTCCTGGAAGAAAATTACCACTATCTTCTCTGATTTTTATCAATTTATATTATTTCAATGTTTTTGTGTCCGCCTCCCTGCAGCTTAGATCTAAAGCTTTAGCACAGATGTCCTGGAGAGCTTATTGTGCATCAGAATGAATAATCTCGCTGCAGTTCATTCAATCAGAGGACAAATCTACTGAACAGACTGTGCCAAAACCATGCAAATTGATTTTCGGACTAAAATTGGCCAGTATTATATAAAGAGCTTCAGTTTATGGACACATCAGAAATGTTTGTGTTGTAATTTAGGAAAGTTTTTCTATAAAAGTGTTATAGACCTTATTCACAGCAGCGCTATCTCTGATTTATAATGGGAATGAAAGCGAGGCTGTGAGGGACAGACGTGCATCTCTTCAGTGGGCTGTACTGTTATGTAATGTGTTTTTGGATTGTTCTGCTCATGAAACACTGGAAAAATATCTTTCCAAGAAATTTCATTTGACAAAAAACTCCTGACAATATAAGCCGTGGAAAATTGTAAGGGATCAAGGAGGTTTATACAGCTTTTTACAGCGGATGCCACTGGAAACACGGCAAGACGATCCCTCACAGCCTCACTTTCATACCGGCCATGGCGCTGCTCTGAATAAGGTCTATAGCTCGGGTCAAACTCAAAATTACGTACAGTATACCGTGTGTTACCAATCCACGTACTTTCGCACTATTATACGCCGTTCGTAGTATAATAGTGCGAGTATTGAGTTCACACTGAAAATTACAAAAAGCAAAAGTGCACTTTAAATATCCGGATGATGCGCTTAATTAACCGAAAAAAACAAAGTGTATCAGACTAAAATAACCTCATAAAGTTCACACACTGCACAGCTGAGTACATACAGTAGTGCATGACACCGTGTCCTAACCAGACGCGATGCGACAAGATTCCAGAGACAAATAATTTGTCTGTCCACACTAGACGCGACGCGACTGCGAGATGCGAAAAAATCTATCAAAACCCACAGCCAATCAGAACAGCATGTGGGCGGAGTCAGCCAATCAGATCAGCATGTGGGCGGAGTCAGCCAATCAGATCAGCGTGTGGGTGGAGTCAGCCAATCAGAACAGCGTGTGGGCGGAGTCAGCCAATCAGAACAGCGTGTGGGCGGAGTCAGCCAATCAGAACAGCGTGTGGGCGGAGTCAGCCAATCAGAACAGTGTGTGGGCAGAGTCAGCCAATCAGAACAGTGTGTGGGCGGAGTCTCACGGCACCAGAGAGTAATCTCGATGGCATTCACAAGAAAATGGATCAGTAGCTACATAATCAAATTCACAAATATTACACCATTTAAACATTATTAAAAATACATAGGCTGAGTTACTAAAACAATCTTTGTCAAATAATACACTTGTTTGTTCACAGTTTGAACGTTCTTGTTTCCATTTGTTTAATTTCAAGATCTGAGGTGAATTATCCATTGTACCTGAGATTATCATCGCCACACTTTGTGTTTGTTGTTCTAGCGCGACGTCGCAGAAAAATAGAAACCGTTTCTAAAATAGTCGAATTCGTAGAACTCGCACGTCGTGTGTAGTTAGGACACGGTGTGAGTGTATAGTACATCATTTGGAACACAACCATAGAATTGTAGATTCAAGTCATTTGTGAGTTAATGAGAGTATTTCTGAAATTTGTTTTTATAGCAACTCCATAAAGTTGGTGAATTTGTGCTCAATCTTTATAAGCACATGGCTGACGGCAGCGGGGTTCATACATTTGGTAAGTCGATCGCATCAGGACGGTGAAAAGCTGAATTTGAATGAATAATGTGTATGAATTTGAATGAATAATGTGCATTAAGGAACGTGTGTTGGGAAAGTTAGGTAGAAAGTTATGTTTAGGTAGAACTGAGATAAATTTCCTTGAATATTGGCTGAAGTACTGAGGCTGTTGGTGTGTTTTCAGGTGGAAAACTCAGGGGATCCTTGGGAAAGTTTCCAAAATTCCCAACCTCTTACCTACTGGGAGTGTGTGTACTTGCTCATGGTAACCATGTCCACAGTGGGTTATGGAGATGTTTGTGCTAAAACAACCCTCGGACGCCTTTTCATGGTCTTCTTCATTCTTGGAGGATTGGTAAAAATAACCTCAATAAATAGAAGAAATCCCATAATAATTCATCCACAGCCTGCATGTCTGCCTCCAATTATCAGGTCCTTAATCACTGTATCCTTGACAACCAGAGCTGGAAAACAATCCCTTCATTTTTGCCTCAATCCCCATCCGAACGTTCCCAGCTTCTGCTCGTCATGATGGAAAGATCTTCATGTGTTTTTTCTTGCTTGTACTGCATTGCGTGTTTTGGTTCTTAAGCAATTATTATCTACTGTACTTTAGTGTTGCTATATTTCAAATGCTATTGTTTATGCTGTTGATTTCATGTTATAAGTGGAACCATCATTAGGGAGTACAAAGTAATTCTGTTTGTAGATTGACTGCGGTTTTAGAAGACCCGACCCAATTTACCCCCACCCAGACTCCAACAAACTCTGAAGGGTTGAGATGTGATATGACACGCCGTCATGATGTCAACACACACGCTTTAAACTCAAAAATACATAGAGAACTGCCTCAAGTGATTTATTGCTTTTATAAATAATTAAACATTAGTGCTCAGATCATTTCATTTTGCCCCATTTAAAAATGATCAAAAATGATTCAGTCGGTGGAATACAAAATAGATAATTCACTGCTTGTTTGAAAGTAAAAAAAAAAAATGTATTGCCATAATGATTTTTTCCCTATAAATATGAATATTAAAATATCACTTTAATATGAATTATTAATATTAATCGTTTTTCAAAGTTTATAAAAACAAATAGATATGTGTTGCTATTAACTGTAGTATGTACTTTAATGCTTTTTTATTTTCTACATAAAAAAAACATTAAGTACACAACTGAAAGTTTTAAGACTGTTTTTTTATAGAAATAACTTAAAATATTAATCTTAAAATATTATTTTGATATGAACTAATAATAAATCTATTAGATATAATTGTATTCCTTTATATGAATAAAATTAATTATATATAAATATATAAAAAAATTATAATGTTCATAGAGACATGGATTTTGCTAGGTGCTTTTGCTAGTACTCTATTCATATTGATATTAAAATATTATTTTGATTATAACTATTAATATTTATATTTATTTTATATAAAATAATATTATGTAAATATGTAAAAAAAGATTATATTAATTTTATATTAATACAATTATATATACTATTTTGTAAATACATTAAAATTAGCAATAATTTTTAATAATAATTGTTCATAAAGACAAATTCAACAAAAAAAAGTGTGTAAAGCTAGATTTTGCTGTTAACTGTGGTGTAATGCTTGAGATCTGACGGCCCTGTCCATATCAGTCCAGCGTAAGAGTTTGCTTGGACTAAACATGGCTCTTGAGGTTTCCTCCTTTGCATCACTGTTTTCCCTCTTAAAACGGCAGATCGAATCTTATCTGTGGCTTTTCTTTTTTTTTTACACCGATATCCCGTAAAAACAGGGATATTTGCCAAACAGAATGCTTTTACTTTTAACCTAAAACCCTCCATCCTTTAATTCTCGGCAATGCATGTATACAAGCATTCTGACCCTCTAACTGTTATTCAATCTGTCTGGAGTTTTAAAGTTACAGCTCCAATATTTGACACTTAAAGGGATAGTTCATGCAAAAATTATAACTCTATTATCGTTTACTCACCCAAAACACATCTTGCCTGCTTTTCCATACAATGAAAGTGAATGGAGACTCTAAAGTAACAGTCCATATGACTAGCTCATCCAAATATGTTCTAATAAAGTTTTGCTAATTTTCCCATTAAGTTATGAAATCATTATTTCTGAACGTTCAAAACGTTTAAAAAAAAAAATTTAACTTTTTTTTTCTTGGTTATTCGAACTTTAAGGAAACATTCAATTTTATCATTCTTCAAACATTAAAATAATGTTACTTTTCAATGTTCTCTGAACATTCCGAAAAAAAGTAGCAACATTTAAAAAATGTTGAACGTATAATAAATAACTTGTTTGTGCTAATGTTTTGAGAGCATTTTCAAAGACTGGATAACTTTGAATGAACGTTCTTTTGAAGTCCCCCTGTAGTCAATAATTGTATCTCTTAAAACTCATCTTTGATCACCAAAATTACATTTAAACGTTTTTAAAAGTCTTAAAATAGCTTGAATGTAACTCGACACCCTTGCCTCATTTAGTATGCGTGGTTCTATGAATATGCAAATGAGCCCCGCCTCCACTCACTCACTCAGCTCAGAGATCCACTGGTTGACGATCACACGTTGATCTGATTGGTTACAAGGTAGTTTGTGACGTCAGAAACACCAGCGATTTCAAAGCGTGTTTTTGAGACTGTCTTTGGTTCACTGCAGTTTTAAGGAGAAAATACTCAGCAATGGTGTCGACTTATGAATTTACACATGGTTTGTCTATAAGCATATTAAAAACACCACATAGACATATAAACAACATTAAACGCTGGATTTTCACCACAGGGGGACTTTAATGTTACTGGAAGAACGTTTGTTAAGAACATTATCTGTTAGCTCAGAAGCGCGATTGCTTGACTTCAGAAGACTTGAAATATAAAGTTGTATAGGCATCATTTTGAAGCTTGAGCGCCATTATATTTCATTATATGGCAATGAGATGCTCTATAGATGCACCTTTTGTCACGGAATAAAGAAAGTCGCACGGGTTTGGACTGACATGAGGGCGAGTACACAATGATTTTCGCCTGAACTATCCCTTTAAGCCTCTTTTTTCTGATATGAGAACTCTCTTCTACTGAAAGTAGAAGCATTAGCAGACTTCTATTGTCCTTTGTCTCCTGTCTCCTCCTCCAGGCCATGTTTGCCAGCTACGTTCCTGAAATCATAGAGTTAATAGGAAACCGCAAGAAATATGGTGGTTCCTATAGTGCAGTAAATGGGAGAAAGTAAGTACCGGTGGTTGGACTGCGCTGGCTCAGTTCAGTCTGCCCGTCTGCATGCCCGTCTCTCTCTCTGTCCCATGCATGTAGGCAATGTTTGCTCGCTACGTGCCTGAAATCGCTGCTCTCATCCTTAATCGGAAGAAATATGGAGGGAGTTATAACTCGACCCGAGGAAGAAAGTAAGTCAAAGGATTAAAGGGGTGGTATAAATGGTATAAAGAGTGTGAATGTGAAGTTTTAGCTCCAAATACCCCACAGATATTTGTATATAGCATGTTAAAATTGTCACTTTTTGAGGGGGAGCAAAAACACACCGTTTTTGTGTCTGTCCCTTTAAATGCAAATGAGCTGCTGCTCCCGGCACAGAGGGCGGAGCTTCAAGAGCTTGTGTGTTTGTGTGTGCGTGTGTGTGTGTGTGTGTGTGTGTGTGTGTGTGTGTGTGTGTGTGTGTGTGTGTGTGTGCGTGCGTTCGTGCGTGCGTGCGTGTGTGTGTGTTAGCAGCTCCGATTACCTCACACAAACACGGCACTGAAAATTTCAAAAACTTTTAGACTTTTATGTTCAAACTCGAGTCAGACAAAGATGGAGAGACTCAAGAAGTGACAACATGTAGAAGCAACAGGACATTTCTGAACGGTTAGTTGATGAATTTATGTAGCTTATGTGTAGTTATCTTAGTCATTGATTAGCATATTCTGTCATGATAATCTATAAATCGTGTTCAGGGGGCGGGGTTTATGTAAATTTTAGGGTTTGTGATGTCACTAACCGGGAGGAAGCTCGTGTAGTCTCTACCAGCCGTTTGTTGTAGTCCTTAAAATCAATTTCTTTAAAAGCAAATATCTCCCTTTGCTTTGAACTTTGAGCGTCGTAACTTTGCAGATGTTGTTTATGCTCAAACAGCAACATTACACACTAACTAAAGTTAGAAAAGTGAAATCATAATCAACCACCCCTTTAAAGCCGACGAACTCCAACTCTTACCTCAGAGGAAGTTGCTGTAGTCCTTCCTGTGATGTCAGAGGTGCTCCTCCACAGGAAGTAGTATTATGCCATAGTCACTGAGGGTCTGGGGTCAAATGGCACAAGTCATCTCATTGCTTGTCGCGTATGTGAGTCGCTCATCGCTTGCTGATTTGTGCTACTTGTGACACTCGGGCTTCTACGTGTTGCAGTGGTTGTACGTCTTTTACAGCAAAGCAGTATTTTGTCTCTTCTGTTTGTCTGTGTTTCATGAATCCAGAACTTTTGAACTGCAGCTTTGCTTTGGAGATTCAAAGCTAACAGATTTGTCTTTATTTACACACTACTGTTAAAAAGGGAAAAGAAAGAAAGTGACACTTTTATTCAGCAAGGACGCATTAAATTGATCAAAAGTGAAGACATTTATAATGAAGCAAAAAATTCTGTTTCTGTTTAACTTTCTGTTCATTAAAGGATGAAAAAAGAAATGTAAAAAGAAAAAAAGAAATGAAATCATCATATTATAATGATTTCTGAAGGATCATGTGACACTGAAGACTGGAGTAATGATGCTGAAAATTCAGCTTTGATCACAGGAATAAATTACACTTTACTATATATTCACATAGAAAACAGATATTTTAAATTGTAATAATATTTCTAAATTTTACTGATTTTACTGTATTTTTGATCAAATAAATGCAGCCTTGGTGAGCAGAAGAGGCTTCTTAAATATTAAAAAGTCTCACCGACCTCAAACTTTTGAACAGTAGTGTGTGTGTACTGTATATATTCTCAGTTAATAAGTAAGCGATAATATCAACAGCATGTGCCTAATATCTATTAAATATCTGTTTTAATAAATTATAATTAAATACATTATTGTGGGGTTTCTCCATTGGATTTTAGATAATAATAATAAGCCATTTTACAAGGTGTCACAATTATGCACATATTTCCCGGTATATGTACAATCACACCGTGTAGATCACTGCAATGGTGTGTGTGTCAAGTGTTAATTTAATGCCATCCAAACAGCATACAGATTATATATAATATGTATAGATGTATATATATTGCTTGAATTGAGATTTGATTATCATTAACCATTTTGATTGCTTAACCTTTTCAGCCCATCAATGATGATTCCTATTCTTGCTTGTTAAATGGCTCAGATGCTTTTGGCTTTAAATGATATAAGATTTTAGTCCAAAGTGTATATTTGCTATGTGCTCATCTATTTATTGCTATGTGCATTTAGAAAATATAAGCTTTTAAAATGCAAAGGCTTTCTCCTCTCACCCAAAAAATCTTGGCGAGATCAGAAGAGAAAGTCTGAGAAGTGATTTTGTCATTATTGTTTTAAGGCTAAATATTGTGTTAAACCTGTGATAACAGAGACGTCGCTCCATGTGGCCTGGGCTTGTTTTCTTGCTTGATAATCATGTGTAGTTCCTGTAACGTCTTGATTAAACTCTTCCTCACGATAACTCTTTCTCAGGCATATCGTCGTCTGCGGTCACATCACACTGGAGAGCGTCTCCAACTTCCTGAAAGACTTCCTACACAAGGACAGGGATGATGTCAATGTAGAAATAGTTTTTCTCCATAAGTAAGTATAACAGTGGAATGAAATGATTCACCTAAAGATTAAAGTAGCTGTCTTCTGTGGGCCGTATGTGTTCGTCTCACCGTGATGTTGTGTATGTTTTCAGTATTTCCCCTAATCTTGAGCTGGAAGCCTTATTCAAGAGACACTTCACACAGGTGGAGTTTTACCAGGGATCTGTTCTCAACCCTCATGATCTCGCTCGAGTGAAGGTACGGGATCTGTCCTGCTTTGGCAAACGCAGGGTTTTCATAGTCAGAGAGAATCTGGAAATATCAGGGAGTTTTAAAATCGGGTAACACTTTATTTCGACACTAACTACAAGTAACTGCATGTACATGTCAACTAGCAGTCATTGGAGTATTAATAGATTGTCTGATTAATATCTGCTAACACTTTATTTTGATGCTCTCCAAAATACTGAATATAACTACAACTGCATTTCAACTTATTATTAGGGATGCACTATATATCGCCCGCCATATCGGTTTGTTTTTAATGTTATCGTTATCGGCCTGGTAAGAAAATTTGACCGATTTATTGAAGCCAATAAATAATGGATTATTTCCTTCAGCTGAGACACTTCAGATGCATGATGGTACAACTCAGCATGATGGTTTTGAATTGCTTGAAATATGATTGAAATCACTTTGACACACAGTCGACACACAAGTCTGTCATATCTGCTACATAACAATTACATTGAGAACATCATTATAATTGTGTGATTGGGACATGAGACTTTTGTTTTTGTAATCAAAAATTCTATAAAAATTTGGATTTAGATTTATCGGCCAATATATCGGTTATCGGCTTTCAAATATAAAGAATTATTTGTTAATTTTAATTATACGAACACTCTTATGAGAGTTAACATGTAGTTAAATATAACTATTTCCGCCAGCATTTTTTTAATCATTTTCACTAAAGTTTCATGGCTCCCAGAACATTTTGTTGTATGAATATTTATAAATGCATGGACATGTCTATGGTGAAATTCCTAGAAATTTGAATGATTAGTGTTAAAAAATATTTATGTACTCACAAACAACCCTGCAAACAGCAAATCTTTCAACCCATTTATTTGCATCCTTGACAGTTTATTCACTTTTTTAATCTGTTGTCTTATAGATTGAGTCGGCCGACGCCTGTCTGATCTTAGCCAATAAATACTGTGCAGATCCTGATGCAGAAGATGCGTCCAATATCATGAGGTGCGCACTGTACTCAAACCTCCTTCATAATTATTGCATTTGCGTTTAGTGCATTATATCTCAAAAATCAACAACTTTTGATGGATTCCAGAAGGTACTTGATTTGAAATGTGATGTTTTTTCTAGGGTGATATCCATCAAAAACTACCATCCAAAGATCCGCATTATTACACAGATGCTGCAGTACCACAATAAGGTGAGAGTTTCTCTTTCTGCCTGGAAACAACACCACTCCTTCACATTTGACCCAACACTTTAGGCTACACATTTGGTTCACATTGTAATTCCCAGATAAACTCATAAGCAGGATATTTTCTAAAGAGTAACAATCCATATTTTGTACTATACATGTTCTTTTCTGTATGGCACTTATGGCTCGTTTCCACTGAGCAGTACAGTACGGTACGGTACAGTACGGTACGGTTCGGGTCTGTTAACCATGATCTGGCTAGCGTTTCCACTGCCAACAGTACCCTTACTTGATAGGCGTGGTGTTTCGATCGACGTAATTTTCGCGCGAAGAAGAACATAGTAAACTACAATGGATGACATACAGCAGATCTTGTTCTTGCTCCTCGACATGTTTGTCACAAGAAGACAAGCGCCGACATTAGGCTTTTCTCAATATTAAGTACGCAAAGTTTGTACTTGCCATGTGCGACTCCTACATGCAAATGGTACAGCGCGTTCTTAAAAGCGTCACTCAGCTCGCTCTGCTACTCCGGTTATCTCTGTTACTCTGTATGTACAAATTTAAGCAACAATAAAACGAAATATGTTATAAAACACTACTCTGCCTCTTTTCGTTTTCATTTAAATAAATTAAACATTATAGGGACACAAATGTGGTTCATGCGCAACGCATATTGATTATTCACTGCACGTTATACGTTATTCTATTTATAACAAAACGATTTAAAACACAACCCTAACGTTACCTCTTTTCGTTTAAATAATAAAAAAAATTACACATTACAGGCAATATATGCATTTGTACAAATGTTGCAATAAACATCAGTGATAATCTTGTAAAAAGAAAATGACAAGAAACCATATTTCTTTTTGTAAAATTTCAGTTTTATCAATAATAGCCAATATAAAAGTTTAAGTAAAAGGTACAAGAAGCTATACAATAAGAAATAAAGCAAACAATTCAGTCAAATGTCCAAATGCTGCGCTAGTCTAACATTACAACAGTAAAGTTAAATACAAATAGCCTATAATATGAAACTAAACTTAGCCCTCAGTCAAAACGATTGACAGGGAACGCATTATATATTCACGAGACCAAAGATCGCCCGTTAGGTCTGCACAAGACGAATTATATCTCATGTTTAACCACTACCGTCGGAGTCATCGGCGAACGTCAGAAGAACTAACTTAGCCGAGGAAAGGCTCATCCAGCCGGGAAACATGAGCGCCGAGCGCCCGCTGAACGCATGGATCTCACAACCGGGGAAAAACAAATCATCTTTATAAATAAACCACAGATTAGAGCTTTAAACAACTACATTCTCGCCTGAAAAACTCTTAAAATTACATTTCGTGACACAGTAACAGTATATTATATTAAACTGTATATAAAAAAATGGCGCTTCTTATGTTGTCATTCCCCTCGTAGCACGCGCAAGTGACGATTCTCTGTCAACCAATCAACGTCCTGCAGTGAGTCTAGCTCCACCTTTTAGTACCGTACCACTGTGCTAGGTACCCCAACGGAAGGGTACCCAAAAAGTGGTACGGTACGGTTCGGCTTTTTGGTACCATTCTCAACTTTTGGCAGTGGAAACGCAAATAAAAGGGTACCGACCCGTACCGTACCGTACCGTACCGCTCGGTGGAAACGCGCCATTATAATGTTATTCGTAACATATGCTCTTATAATAGTTTCTTCTATCATTTCACACACTTAGAAAAGAAGGTTTAACTGGGTTCTATATAGAACTCTGGGGTTCTTGACTCAATTTTAAAGAACCCTTTATGCCAAAAAAATTTCTATATAAGGAGGAATGTCTTAAATTATCACTTTCTTCTACTGATAAAGCATGTTTATGGGTGGTTTAAGTCATAACATTTAATTAAAATTAAAACTAACTAAATTAATTAATTAAAACTAAATACATGATGGAACCCTTAAAAGGTCCTGTATATGAAGTGCCTGACAGAATCCTTTAAAAAAATGTTATTAAACATGCGGTTGCTACTGAAACTATGAATCACTTTAATCTAGCTTTGGTTTCAATTAATGTTCTAATGTTCATTTTTAACTATGTAACATAGTACAACAAAGTCTTACTTCAGGGCTAAAAAAGCCTAATTTTCGATGAAACGAGCCCTTTAAAGAGGATATGTTATGCTCTTTTAAAAGTCATGATTTTGGCTTTACTAGAACAGGTTTTCCTGCTTGAATGTTGATTATTCTCCTCATATTCTCCATTGTTGCGGCTCCTCTCTTCCCAGTCTGTCAGTAACGCTCTGTTTACTTCCTGTCTCTATGAAGCCCCTCCTTCTGAATAGCACACTGTGCTCTGATTGGTCGGCCAGAGCAGTGTGTTGTGATTGGTCGAGCATTTCGAGTGTTGTTTGGGAAATGTCCCGCCCCTTACCATAACACTGTGTCCTAACCAGACGCAATGCGATAAGATTCCAGCGACAAATAATTTGTCTGTCCACACTTGACACGACGCGACTGCGAGATGCATCAAAATCAATCAAGCGTGTGGGCGGAGTCAGCCAATCAGAACAGCGTGTGGGCGGAGTCAGCCAATCAGAACAGTGTGTGGGCGGAGTCTCGCTGCACCAGAGAGTAATCTTGACGCACTTGCAAGAAAATGGATAAGTCGCTACATAATCAAATTCACAAATATTACACCATTTAAACATTATTAAAAACACATAGGCTGAGTTACTAAAACAATCTTTGTCAAATAATACACTTGTTTGTTCACGGTTTGAACGTTCTTGTTTCCATTTGTTTAATTTCAAGATCTGAGGTAAATTATCCATTGTTGCTTTTACAGCTTCAAAGCTGGAGCACTAAATGATATTCAGAGTCACATTACACGCTTTAACATTAAATAAAGCACATAAACAGCATCTGAGATTATCATTGACACACTTTGTGTTTGTTGTTCCAGCGCGACGTCGCAGAAAAATAGAAACCGTTTCTAAAATAGAATCTTCGAGTGTCACGGCTGGTTAGGACAAACACTCTGATTAACATGGAGAAGAACCTTTTATCGCGCGTCGCGTGTAGTTAGGACACTGTGTAACCGCCAGTTTAACACACTACTAACTAACTCAACCAGGCCCCGCCCCTTTATTCTGCGTATTAATTATTTAAATGAGGAATATTGTGACGTGTTCGTTCCCGGAAGAAGCTCAAGACTACAATGGAGGCGTTTCAGGAGTTCAGAAACACTGACACTGATATAGAGAAGAACTCCCGAAACCTTTTTCACGCTCAAACACCAACATTATGTTACTTTCTGTCCTCGTCGTTCCCAGGCTCATCTTCTCAACATCCCGAGCTGGAACTGGAAGGAAGGTGATGACGCGATCTGCCTCGCTGAGCTGAAGTTGGGCTTCATCGCCCAGAGCTGTCTGGCACAGGGTCTGTCCACCATGCTGGCCAACCTCTTCTCCATGAGATCCTACATCAAGGTCAGTCCACGTGCGGGCCGTCCGAGAGAACCACGGCAGCTTTAAATACTGAGTATCAAACTCACAACCTTCTCCTGTAGATTGAGGAAGACACGTGGCAGAAGTATTATCTCGAGGGAGTAGCCAATGAAATGTACACGGAGTATCTGTCCAGTGCCTTCGTGGGTTTATCCTTCCCCACGGTCTGTGAGTAAGTATGATGTGTGCGGCTATGGAAACTCATTTCCACATTATTATAATAGTAAAGCCATCAAAACTATACAGATGGAAGTATGGGAATGATCTAGTGAAATTTAAACGCTTATATTTGAGCTTCTTTAAAGGTACAACCATTCAACCATCAAACGTTAAAAAATGTTCAATTAAGCAGAAGCCTTGCTTTCTGCATGCTTTGGCTGTGAAGTTGCTGGTTTGGTTTGAAGGAGATGAATATAAATGAGATAAGGAAACCAATGTTCAGTCTCCATTGCTTGTCTTTTACGTGTCATTTATTTTTAAGGCGAGACAGCCCAGGTGAATAGGGTAAAAAAAATAACTAATAAATATCACTATACTTCACCAGTTGATTGATTACATTAATAATAGCAAACATTTTTTTGTATTACAAGCTTTCTGAAATTGTATGTTTAAATATGCAAATGAGGCATTGTCTAATTAAATATGCGCTAATTTGCATACATTTCTAGAACAAAAATATGAACATTGGAGGAAGTCAGGTTAAAAATTGTTTCATTTATTTGATATATTAGAGCCCAAGGTTTTTAATGAGGGGATATTGGATATCTCTATTTATCACTCCATAAATCAGAAAATACTGTCAACAGCCAAAAATAATAAAATGTTCGCCATTTTAAAGGAATAAAATGTTGTATAAAATCAGGAAAATTATATATGAACAAATCCCTTTGTAAAAACCTTCATAATATAGATAAGAATAAAACTGTAAAGTCCAGAATTGGACTTTATATCTCACAATTCTGACTTTATAACTCGTAATTCAGACTTTTTTCTCAGAATTGTGAGTTATAAAGTCCAATTCTGACTTTATACAAAGCTGCCGTCACGTGATAAAAAATAAAAAAGGTAAATGAGACTTTTAATCTCACAATTCTGACTTTATATCTCGTAATTTGGACTTTTTTTCTCAGAATTACAAGTTATAAAGTCCAATTGCGCGGGAAAAACATCAGAATTGTGAGATAAAAAGTCTCAATTACCATTTTTATTTTCCATGATTTAAAGATTTCTGGCTCAATGTAGGAGGAAAAACTCATTTTGAGAAAACGGCCTTTAAAGATATATACTGTAATTGAAATCTACAGATGCAAATAGATAAAGTGCTCTAAAATATAGTTAATAGTGTATTTTGGATGTTTTCTGTCCACAAAAAAACACTTTATGAAAAGCCCAAAATCTCAAAATTGACAGATGCATGAAAAAACACAGTTTTTGCCTGTAGTGTCTCCCCTTAATTGAACTTTTATTTCTCTGCAGACTCTGCTATGTGAAGCTGAAACTCCTGCTGATCGCGATCGAGTATAAATCAGACCAGAGAGAGAGCAGGTCAGTCTGAGCTTCATTAAAAACCTTCATAATCCTAAAAGATCCAGTACACTGACAGTAGAGCTGCACGATTAATCTGTGAAAGATCTCGATCTCGATACAAACACCCTTTCATAATGACAAACCTTTGACAAAATCTCAGCAGAACATTCAGAGAGAGCAGTTATCATGTTCAGTATGGCTATGAAACAGTTTTTCAACCACACAGTTGTGTCATTTCTATGTTGCATATATTCATATTATGCTGGGATAAAATTTTATAGTTGGGATATAAACACTGATGTCGAAATAGAAAGTATGGAGCTCAAACAGTAGAGCATTGGCTCTTGCAACGCCAAGATCATGGGTTCGATTCCCAGGGGAAGCAAGAACTGATAGGAATGTAAATGTGTAATGTAATGTAAGTTACTTTGGATAAAAGCGTCTGCCAAATGCAGAAAAAAAGTAACTTGGCCCTTCAAATAACTATTGAATCGATTACCTCGTTACACCACCAGGTGGCGACAAGTGACTGTTTAAAATAGATTTTTTGTCATTGAATGATTCATTCCAGACATTCGTTCAAAAATGTTGATTAATCCAGTAATGAAACAAGTGCAGTATTTTTGAGTGAGTCATTGAATCATTCTGAAATTTTACAACATTTTACAACAATTAACATTTTGTCAGAACATTTAGTAAATTACAGGTAGTACTTTATTTTACAGTGTCCTTGTTACATATGTTACATGTACTTACCATAGTAATAACAGTAAATTATGCATAACTACATGCAACTAACCCTCAACCAAACCCTAACCCTATAGTAGGCCTAAGTACATGTAGTTAATTAATATTACTCAGTACGTAAATATATAATTACACTGTAACAATGACACCTTAAAATAAAGTGTTACCAAATTACATCTTATTTTGTAGAATTATCTCTGTTTGAAACCAAAAAAATATATCTCAATATATCCAGAATCGTGCAGCCAAATTACCAAAATACCAAAATTACATGTTATTTTGTTTAGTTGTCTGTTTAGAATCGTTATCTCTGTTTGAAAATATATATATATATATCTCAATATATCCAGAATCGTGCAGCTCTAGACAGCAATATATATAGACAGCAATACATATTTCTCTAAAGCAACATTTAAAAAATGTGAACGCATTGTTGACTGAAAAGATTAGCGTGTTGTTTAGGAGAACGCATCTCTAGTTCAGCCTTTCTCCTGCATTTAGTGGCTTGTCTCACTTTGCTGCTGTTTGTGTGTTTGTTTCACACAGGGGTGGAAAATGGTATGACATTATAAGGTTTCGTTTGGTGTGGTCACGTCATGCCAAATTCTCTTGAAAATTTACTCGTCACTTATCCCTGAAACGTTTGCGCTGGGTTAAAACTTTAAGTTGAGACAGAACTGCATATGTGTAGATTTTCAAGGGATACGTTCAGTTTCTGTACTTCTGGTCGAGCTGTGAGTGTGTGTGTGTGTGTGTGTTAACTGTAATGTACAGTATCTGCCACTGCCCTTCTCAACGTGTTTAATGCTTTTACTGTGAACAAATCTTTTATTTCCTGTAGTGTCACACTTGCTAAATGTTTAAGGGATATTTTTCGCAAAAATGAAACCTGTCGCCATTTATTCACCCTCAAGTCATTCCAAAACTGTTCGGCTCTTTTCTTCTGTGAAAAACAAAAAGGAGATTTTAGGCACAATGTTCTTTTCCATGCAATCAAAGTAAAATGACAAAAAAAAAATCCTATTCCACATGACTTGGATGTTCTCAGTGTCTAAAAGTGAATTTGTGCTTGTGTTGAATTAGACACGAACGTCACAGTCCAGGTTTGATATCCCTGATAGCAAACGGCATCATTTTTTGCAGGTCATGTGACTTGAAAAGCTATGAGAAAATGATCAGTGAACTGTTCTTTACACAAAGCTGTCGTACTACCATGTCTCACTATCTCCTTCTGTGTTGCATGGAAGAAAAGAAGAATGACATGAAACTGGGAATGATGACAGAAATGTCATTTTTGGGTGAACTATTCCATGCTTGCATGTCTTTTAACCAAATAAACGAATACTTTGTTTTTGCATGCAAGAACATTTAAAACGGTTTGTTTTAGTTCAGACGTAACAATTGCCTTCATCACAATAATTTACTTACTTTCATTACCAAAAATCATTTTAGTAAATGCATGCCCTTATTAAAACAAGATTTTTATGTATTCTAGGTTTGAAATCACTCGTTTGGATCCATTTTTTTTTTTCTTCAGTTTGTGTCTTTAGATTTTCTTCATCTGTATCTGATTATTTGATGGTTATGTTTTTAATGCGTATTCATATTGTGGCATGAGCTGTCCCATCCTCACGAGTGCAGACGTTATGTCATGAACGCGTATGATTTGGAGGGCAGTTTTCAGAGCACTTTCTGTGGTTCGTGAGTGTGGTTTGTTTGTTCCCAGCACGCTGATCAACCCGGGCAATCATGTGAAGATGCAGGAGGGAACGCTGGGCTTCTTCATCGCCAGTGATGCCAAAGAGGTGAAGAGGTGAGGAGATCATCGCTGTTCTCTACACATCCAGATAGAGATTCATATCATATCAGCTCTTTTGTGGTTTGGATGGTTTGAGTAAGATCATCTCTTTCCTTTAGGGCACTTTTCTACTGTAAAGCTTGTCACGATGACATAACAGACGCAAAACGGATCAAGAAGTGCGGATGCAAACGGAGTAAGTTATCACAGGTTATTCATTACCGTGAGGAAATGTATTAATAAATACCTTACATATATACATATATATATATATATATATATGAAGAGTTCAGATGCAAAAGCCTCTAAGTGCCATCTGAAATTTTCTTATAGAATGATAATTTCTATCAAGCTCGTATATTTAAGTTCAGTAATTTCACTTAAATGACAATTAATAGGTAATTTTCATTGCCATTTAAGTGAAATTGCTGAACTTAAATATACGAGCTTGATAAAAATGATCATTCTAGAAGAAATTTTCAGATGGCACTTAGAGGCTTTTGCATCTGAACTCTTCATATATATATATATATATACAGTATGAAAAGCAATAGGAAATACACCCTATATATATATATATATATATATAGGGTGTATTTCATATTACTTTTCATTTTACATAATAAATAAATGTATTATTTGAATTGCAACTTTTATTAAGTTATTTAATCAAATAGAATCTCTGGGAATTTTTGGGATCATTAAACCACAATTTTCCCCACAGCTGGCAAACAATGATTAAGATACATAACAGAAGAAAATGTACTCTCAAGAAATCGTCCGTGTATTTACAAAGTGAAGTCTCTACCGAGGAGTTTTTTTGTTTTTCTTCCCAAAATCACTGCACCGTCTGGCCTCATTATTGACCTTTTCGGCTTTTACCTCCACCTGAAACTTCTTAAAATACCTAAAAAAAAAAAAAAAAAAAAAAAAACTTTTTTAGTAACTGACACGTTTTCCCTTTTTCTCGCTGCCCTGGATCTGATCATTTCCCTCACCCTCTGATAGTGTTGTATTGTGAGTAATGACTGCCTTCATCTGTTAATGCAGATTGCTACTGTTAGCCTGCTGCATGTGTGAATGTAAAACTACATCTCCCATCAACCCACTGTCATCCATCATCAGCAGGAGACGGATCCACTTTTTACTTGTTCTAACAGGTTCCTAACAGTACTTGGGCTTTTCTGAGGATTATTCTGTTTTGAGTTTAGATTTAACCCAATATGTTTTTATTTTTATTTTAAAAGAACAGATTTTTTGTGATTTATGAGGTGAATGTGTTTTGTATTATTTAAAGGATCAGTTCACTTCAGAATTTTAATTTCCTAACAATTTATACTCACCCCCACGCCATTGAAGATGTTTATATCTTTCTTTCTTCAGTCGAAAATAAATTAAGGTTTTTGAATAAAACATTCAAGGGTTTTTCTCCATATAGTGACTTCAATGGGGTCCAACGGGTTGAAGATCCAAGTTGCAGTTTCAGTGCAGCTTCAAACTCTCGACACGATCCCAGCCGAGGAATAAGAGTCTTATCTAGACAAACCATCGGTCATTTTCTAAAAATATAATAATATATTTTTAATATATAATTTTTAATATATTAAAAAATATATATATTCTGAAGTGATCTAATCCTTTAAGAGGTAAAAAATATTCCTGTATTTTATATCTCACGACAGGAAGCGTTACAGTGAGCTCCTTATCATTCACCTCCATGCATTTCCATGGTTCACCTGCATCTCAAAAATAGAATATTCCCAGGAATATAAAAAATAATTAAAAACAGAATTGAAACCTGTTAAGCTGATACCTTGTTGTTGAAAAACACAACAGATTTTACTCTGCAACAGAATTGTATATAACTTGATAACAAACATGATTTTCTGACGGTGTTCCTCAGGGCTCTGTACTTGGCCCGCTGTAGTTTCCAGATGTCCAGCTTCTGTTAGTGAAATAATTCTCCCATCCATTAACATGCTTCTCCTCCTCCTTTCCCCTCATCCACCCCATGACCCCAGACAAGAAGTCCAACTACAAGAGAATGCGTCTGGCATGTTGTGTAGCTTGCGGTGGGGCAGAACATGGCTGCTCGTGCATGTCAGACAGTGTGGCTAGTAACATGGAGGTTCTGCACCGTGGCTTCCCCCTCACTCCCGTGTCTCTGTATGATAACACGACCACTTTACACTCCTGTAAGTGAACGCCTTCCCAGGTGGCACTTGTGCCGAGTGCCTGTGTAGTCATCTGTGCCCGCCGCCTGTGTACTGTATGTGCCATCTGGCTGGTGCAGTGCCATGTTGTGGCATCTGATGTTGTGAAGCCCATACAGTATCTGTGTGGTAGACTTGGACTCCTGCATGCAGTTTGTGTGAAATGTAATGATGCAGTTCAGTAGTTTTAGTTTTGTTATTCATTCAATCTTCATTTTAATGTTTTATTTTACGTTCGGATATGTTTTAGAATAAAACACAGCAGTCTTTATCTCAATTATGTGCAGTTTATGCTCAGTTTTATGCTAATCATTTAGATTGGAATTACTAACACTTACAGTATAGGAAGATGGTTATATAGGAGGATTATACAGTATATGCTGTAAATACATGCAGTATATATGTCATTTGTATACACTGCCGTTCAAAAGTTTGAAATCAGTAAGATTTTTTATGTTTTTAAAATAAGTCTTCTGCTCACCAAAGCTGAATTTATTTGATTACAAAAAACAGTAATATTGTTTAATATTATGACAATTTAAAATATCTGTTTTCTATTTGAATATATTTTAAAATGTAAATTAATCTATTCATCAAAGAATCCTGAAAAAAAAAATGTACATCATTTTTTACAGCATTGATAATAATAATAAATGCATCTTGAGCATCAAATCATCATATTATACTGATTTGTGAAGGATCATGTGACACTGAAGACTGGAGTAATGATGCTGAACATTCAGCTTTGATCACAGGAATAAATTACACTTTACTATATATTCACATAGAAAACAGCTATTTTAAATTGTAAAAATATTTCACAGTATTACTGTTTTTATTGCATTTTTAATCAGATAAATGCAGCCTTTGTGAGCATTAGAGACTTATTTTAAAAATCGGACCGATCCCATACTTTTGAACGGCAGTGTAAATGAGGATGAGAGGATGGATGTGTAACAGCTTCAGGTGTTAGCTGGTGTCCCAGCCGGATCAAGCTGGTTAGGTTGGTCTGGTTTGATGGTTTTAGGGGTATTTTGGGTGAGATGGTCAGGCTGGGAGACTAGCTAAACACCTCATTTAAATCATAGTGTGCCAGTGCTGGCTGGATAGTGTATTTCTTCTAAGTATGTGCATGATTTTAAGGCTAACAATTCCTTGAGTTTGTGTAGGTTTTCTTTTCCATGGTGCTTCACTTATTTGCTTTTATTAAACATGTTCATTTATAGACTATAGGTTTATGGTCAGTTATGTAGAGAAAACGCTCACGCTAGCGTGATTTATTTGATAGGCCTATTTCTTTGGTTTTCAGATTTTGTTACTGAAATGCTCACTGGTTCATCATTTCATTGCTCCATGTGTTTTAACTTCTCTTTGTCTTTGCATTTTCTCAGCTAAAAGTAACTATAACGGATACATCAAATCAAGTAAGTCTTTCCTACATTTTTACTCATGTGTTTCTGAAACTGCTGTTTTCTTCCTCACTTCCTTCATTCATTCTTCTGCTCATGTCCAAACCTCAGTGTGCATTACTCATAAAAACATTTAATGCGACTTGTTCTGGTGTATAGCAGTCCAAAATAGTACATAAAACCATACATAAATATGTGACAGACAAGCACGTGCTTAGAATAAACAAGTGTAGTTATCGTTCCTGGTGTGAACTGGCCTTAAGTCTTTTGCTCATTGATAATATTTAGTGGATGTACGAAGTTAGTTCACACAGGCCGTAAGTGTCCAGATACTGTACTCTCAGGGTCTGTGTATCTCCAGTGATGCACCTGCTCTTATCCAGCACCAGATGGCGCTGCAAAACTGCAGTTCTGATTATGTGGAGTTATAACTTTATAAACGGCTTATTCTTCACTGCTTTAGCTTTCAGTTGTTTTCATTGTCTTCTGAAGTTTTTGTGAAGTTTAGAATAATGCTGAATAATTCAGCTAGCTTTAGTCTGGGAATGTCACCACTACCTGACAGATGTCAATAATAAATCAATAAATAATTGAATAATACAATTTTTTTTTTTTTTATGTAATACAGATGATCAATATTTTAAAAAAACATGCACTGGATTTAAATCTGGATATATTTTTTTCATTATAAAAATATTAAATAGCAAACAAAAATATTAGGTTTCAAAACAATTTGACAACAGTACCAGTCTTTAATATTACAGTTGTTAGTCAAGATGGCAGTAAAATAGCATTAAAATAAAAATAAAAAATATTTCTCATGAAAATACTAAAGCTAAATGTTCACTCTAAAATTGAATAAATAATATTAAAATAAAATCTGAAGTAAAATTGAAATAATTATTTTTTTTAAATAAACAACATTATATCAGTCACATGTTAGCAACAGTATAAAAATACCCAGTGAAATCCATGTTATTTTAATTTCTAATGTTCTCTTTAAATTGAACAGATAATATTAAAATAAAATTTGAAGTAAAACTGAAATAAAAAATTCTAAAATAACCAACATTATATCAGTCACACGTTAGCAACAGTATAAAAATACCCAGTGAAATCCATGTTATATCTATAAGTGGCTGATTCTCTCCACTGCCTGATTATGAATGTTTCTTGTCCGACAGTAAACGATGAGCTCAATCCAACATTCCAGCCCCAGAATCCTAAAGCCACGCTAAGCCGAGCCGCGAGCGCAGTGAGAACAGTGAGAGTGCCCCCTGCTGTCCGGGTGCCGTTAGTTAATAACCGTAAAGGGAGTGTGCTGTCACCCGCCGCCTCATACCTGCACAGACTGAGCCTGGCCAGCTCTCGAGACCTGTATCAGACGGGCGCGGGCGCGGGCACAGGCGCCGGTCTGCATCGGGCCTGTAGTCTGCCTGTTAAATACAGATATCATTCCAGCTCCACCATCAGACTCCGTAAGACTCGCCCTGGCAGTGTGGCAAATGCATGTTTCTAACAGAGTTCAGAAATACTAAAACACTCCTCTGCTGAAATATGTTTTTTCATTTACTGTGTTTTTGTAGGTCGTTTAGTAGAGCTGGGGGCAAAAATAAAACCAAAAACAAGTGAATAATATTTTAAGCCACTCAGAAGAAAGAATGTGGAACAGAATTATGATTGCATCTTAATAAAATGAATGAATATTTAATAAAAATGAATTGTAAAAATGAATAATAATTAAAAAAAAATCATAAACAGTGAATTCAGTTTTTATTTTATTTTATAAACTGCATCGTGCAAAAAGTTATAAGTGCATGTGAATTAAAAGCTAGACAAAAAAAAAATTACTTGCAAACCTAATAGTTTTATAGTTAAAGCTAAACTAAAATAAAACTGTAAACGTTCTTAGGACATAATTAACTACTATTTAATTAAAAATGGGCTACGAAATATTTATGGCACGGTGCGTTTCCTTCACCAGTCACTGGCAGATAAGTTAAATGATGAGTTAGTTAATATTAGTGACAGTATATTATATCATAAATTAATATTAGACTCTAGTTATGCATTTAAAAAGAGAGTGAAATAATCCATTTTAATGGATGCTACGTGTGAAACTAATGCTGGTAAAGGATTGTTAGTCAAACTTCCCACTCAAAACTCCCACTGTTTCTCTTTCCATGCTCTTCATCCCTTCGTAATGTTCCCTGCCACTGTCTGATTGTGTGTTTCGGAGTGTGTTTTAATGGTTTGTTAATGAGCGAGTGTTGTGGCGTCTCAAACTGTCGCTGGTGTTTCAGTAGTTGAGGAGGAACAGCAGTCGGCTCTGTCGCCCAAGAAGAAACAGCGTAACGGAGGAATGAGAACGTCGCCCAATTGCTCGCCAAAAATCAGGTGAGAGCGCAAACGTGTCTCTTCAATAAGCAACATGGCATTATTACACTAGCATTGCTGTTATTAACCTTTATTTAACCAGGAAAGTCACTTAAAGGGATATTTCACCGCTGGAAAGATGAATGTATATTTAAATTGGGTCATTTATGTAGTAGAAATGTGAAATTATTGTAGAAGTTGGTGCCTTCTAGACTGAGAAAAGCCAGAAAATGTATTTTTGGCTCATGTGGATGAAAGACTACAACTCCCAGAATGCACTTGCTTCGCTGTCCTACGAGGCCACTCCTAAGCCACGCCTCCCGGTTACAGAGGGCAGTGTCGGGAGAAATGATACAGCTAGGCTACTAGTGACTCGAAACTGAAGAGACGGCGTTTTATCGTGAGATCCCCCTATGGGCGGGTTGAAGACATGCGGGACGAGCGCCTCCTACTGGCTGGAGTCTCTCGCCTCTGGACAAACAAGCCTCTGATGAGCTAAATGACGATTTTTCCGTCATCTGAGGTTTTTTTCCAGACACACAATACAGAAATCTCTCGTCTCAGGGGGACATGAGGGAGGGAAGCACGGTCAATAGAAGATACTACCGGGTTTCTCCTGATACAAAGCTTAATGCTAATCGGTGAAGTATCGCTTTAAGAACAAGTTCTGTTCAACGACAGCCTGGCAGGAGAATGAAGATCTCCTGAAGGACATACTAACATATTACAATACACACACACACATACATTCATTTAAAACATTCACAAGCTGTGATAAAAACACTCCCTAATAGTTTTTTAAATGCAGAGATTGAAATATATGGCTAATTTTGTAGCACATTCCAATCATTTGGAGCGGCGAAACCAAAAGCAGAGCGAGATTTGATTAGGTGATCGACTATAAAGCATTGTGATGGTGAGATTTGCACAGATAAACACCCTTCTCATACTGTATATTTCAGAAAATGTCAGTCTAGTTCTTGATGGTGTGTGCGCTAGTGTGAGTGTGTTTTGGAGGTGGCAGGGCATCTCTATCCTCTCACAAAACGACACCAGTGACTCCAGCCAATCACAGTGCAGGATCAGTCTCTGTCGCCTCAGGCTGTAGTTCTGCTGCCGAATCCCCCCCGAGTCTCACCCGCACTTAGTGCTGTCCGACACGACGCCTGCTTTTAACTCCCAGAACCTTCCTTTTATCCTGTCCGTCAGAATCACAGATCCATCTATTGATTCTGACGGATGAAAGAGCCGCTATTGAATTAATAAAAGCCATTAATATGCAATGAGAATAATATCTTCTGAATACTTTATCAAGACACCAGACAGGAATATAATCATATTATATAGACTGCAATTTAAAACAAGTGGGATTTAGAGGGAAATAAATCACCAAATAATGCATCATATATATATATATATATATATATATATATATAAATGTATGATTAATCTAAATATATGATTTATTATTTGGTGATTTATTAATTATAGATTTATTAAATGAACATTTCATATAAATGTAACGGTTAAAATGATTTACTGATTTATTTTGTCTCCGTTTATAGACGACATGCTTTTTTCTGTACGTCCTATTTAATATTAATTTTGTCAGCTAGTTTTAATCGACCAAAATTTTAGTCTAGTTTTAGTCAATGAAAACTTGGTCACATTTTTTGTCTTGCTGCATAATGGTTAAATTGCTAACGATTATTTTGCTCAAAATTATAATCACAACAATTGTTGTCATTTGAGGAATGTGTGTTTACATTTCATCATAATTATTGCACTTTCATATATAAGCACAAATCTAGAGGATGTCAACTCATACGCATGGTTTATTTTACCTCATCTAGTTTCCTGATTTTTTTGTCATAAATTAATACATTAATGACATTTCTGTAAAAAATTAAAACGGTGAAATTTCTTAGTTATTCCAATAATTTGAAATTACATTCACATGTAAATTAACACTAGCTCTATTATTGTGTAATAGAATACTAGCAGATTAAAACTGCTCTGATTGCAAAAAAAGTAAATTTCCTCTGATATTATGTTTAAAAACACATTTAAATAACTTTTTAGCATGACTGCCGTTGAACTACTTAAAATAATGATTAGCATTATCAAAACTACACATTCCAGGCTGGAGAAAAGCGCTGACTGAAACGAGTTTCTTCATTTTCACAGCTCATCTAAGACGAGTGTGTGTGTCGTTTGGGCATGTAACACAGAAACAGCAGGATAACCGTTTCAGGCTAGCTTTATACGAGGCGTTTGATCGTCTGCACAGTTCTGCTGTAGCCTCCGGGCTCTCAGAAAACACTGGTGTGTGTGTGTGTGTGTGTATATCAGCTGTGGTTAGAGCAGGCCCGGGTGAATTAGTAATGAAGAGCAGATTGAATCGAGCTCTTTAGAAAGCATGTTAGTGTCAGGTTATATGAGGGAAGAGACTCTCTCAGGGCACCGATGCTTTTCATAGCCTGGAGAACATCAGGGTTTGAGCTCAGCCATGGACACACATTCATAACAAACAATGCAAAATAACCTAAATATTCTCATCTAGTATTTCTGCAATACCCCTCAATCTGAGGCCAGTGTCCTAGTTATATTATCACTATACATTATCAGTTTTATTTGCTTTATTTATCATACAAAGCAAACATATACATACACACACACACACACACATATATATATATATATACTGTATGTATATACAGATAAAGTAAGACTCAAAACATTATCTACAAAATTATATACACCTCATTTTGAGGCCAGTATCGTAGTTATATTATCATTATGTATTTTGATACAGTAACAAAATCCAAAATTCCAAAAAGTTATATACAAAATCATATTTTTAATTTTAATTTATAAAAAAAATGCTGTAATATATATGTATTGCAGCAATAAAACCATTCCAGGAAGTTCTATAAAAAAGTAAATAATTTAAAAAATATTTTTATTTATTTATTTTTTTGCTGCAGTATATATCGGAATATATCAGTATATATATGTGTGTGTGTGTGTGTGTATATATATATATATATATATTTTTTTTTTTTTTTTTAAAGTATTTCAGAAGCAAAATCATTCCAGAAATGTATATAGGAAGTTATATCATTTTAAAAAATATTTAGTTTTTTTTTTTCACAGTATATTATATATATATATATATATATATATATATATAATATTATATACTGTTGGAAGAAAATAAATAAATACAAAATATTCTTTTTAAATTATATAACTTTGTATATACATTTCTGCAATGGTTTTGCTGCTATATATTATATATCAGCAGCAAAATCATTCCAGAAAATTATATACAAACTTACATAATTATACAATTTAAAAAAATATTTATTTATTTATTGCTGCAATATGTAATATATAGGTATTGTAGCAGCAAAATCATTTCAGAAAATTATATACAAAATTAGACAACCCACTACACTTAAAAAAGTTGTAGTGTTGTAAATAAAATAAAATTGTAAATAAAAGATTTACAAGAAAATGCTATCAACATTTTCTAAATTTCACATATAATTCAACGTGTCACTTGCCATTCCTTTGTAATCATTTGTGAAATTTATTAGCAATTTCTGAAAACTGTTTCAAAGTAGATCCCACACCAATTTTTTCCCAGTGTATGTTCAGTAACTTGAACATTATTATTCTTCATAAATGTCAGTGATCTAAAAATCACTGCACTTTAATTAGCTTTATGTTTAAAGGATTTCTCCAGGATGTTTATTTACATTACATTCATTATCTTCGTTTTCCATGATAATCCCAAATGATGTTTCGTATCAACCTGTATTTCAGTGTGTTTGTGTCAGGTCTTATCCATGTGCAGCTACAGGACCCGACTGAGACACACTCACTGTTGTCTAGCCGCTATGAGCAGATCAGCCAGCTATCGACTTTCTGCTGGCGAGGATCGTGTAAATGTGTTCAGCATTGACAAATCAAGCCCCCGAGAGTATCGAATAGAGCGAGCGAGGCGGTTTGTTGAAACATTAAACGTTGTTTCGCTGCGAGAGATTGAGTCTTTATGAATCTGCTATCAGTGGTCAGGTCTGATGGAGTCGAGTCTGATGTCACGTCTGATAACACTCATCTCGACTCTTCAGATGACAGCGGCTCACATCCATCAGAACCAAAACATGTCCAGGTCACGTTACACTCTAACATCAGAAAATCTCCAGTGTATTTTGCATGAAGAAAATGAAGCTTATGTTTAGAACCATTAACATTGTTGTCACGGTCAAGGCGAAGCGAAGCAGATCCATAAGCAACTTAGAGAGAGAATAATCCAACAACACGAGAAATAAATGAAACTGAGGGCATTATATAGGCCTACACAAATAAATAACGGTCAAAAACAAGGAACAGGTGTGTGAAATCAGTGAAAAAGTAACCATGACAACCAATGATAAACGTGCTAGAAACAATGAAACACAGGAAATAATGAAGGCAAACTAAAAGTCCTTGAACATGAAAACACCACTGAACAATTGTTCTGCTTTGTGACATTATTTTCATGATAAGCTCATTTTGAAACTTTTTTAGAAAGAAAATAAAATCTAAATGACTTAATAAAATTGTTACCGTTCAGGTTGTTACCAAGGTAAATGATTGGTTTAGTAACACAATTAGTGATAAAAATCATTTTCATAGAATATTTTGCTATATAACAATAATACTATAAATGTATTACTGTATATTGATAAATTTAATGTAAAAAACTATACATTAATTTGTAATAATTTATATATATATATTATTACAAATTAATGTATAGTTTTTTACATTAAATTATAATTTATAATTATAATATTGTAATATAATTGTAATTGGAAAAGTAATGTGAATTAGTTTTTGAGAGGTTAATTGTCATAAAATAATGTGATAATACAAAAAAAAATATATAATTTTAGGTATGCAAAATATATTTAAAAATGTATTTATTTATTTTTGGAAACATAACTCATGTTCTTGACAGGTTTTTAATATTAACCCTTGAATGGACATCAGGACAGGGAAAGTGTGTGTTTGTGGTGTGGCACAGGTTGCCCGCGCTGTGGCGTCTCTGACCGCGCGGTTTCGCTGTCACGGTGGGCATTACACGTGATGGACAGAGAGCTGGAGGAAGAGAAGAGAGCCGTCTACAGCTCAGACTCTAATGGCCTGATGATGGACGGGAGACAGACTGAAAATAAAGTCACATCAGCCAGCTGTGTCTGACGGATGGAAAAGCTCTCTGACATCTGCTGAAACCTTCACCTCTTTAATGTGCAAATCAAACGTCCCTGAGACTCCCTGTTCTCCATCATGTCCTGTAACACGAGCCGTGCTTCCCAGGATCCAATGCATTCTCCTCAAATGTATGATTTATAAAGGCTAAAGCGTGTCATTGGTCTTGTTACAAATGGAGCCGGAACATGAATTTGGTCAAGATGTAGATGTAGGTGTTTTAACTTTTCTATGTTTTTTGTGGTTTGTTTATTTCAGGCATGACCCGTTGCTGGTCCCAGGACACGATCAGATGGAAACAATGGATGAGAACATAAAGAAATATGATTCTACAGGAATGTTTCACTGGTGTCCATCAAAAGACATCGAGAAGGTCCTCCTGGTGAGAGACGATCAGGAAAAACAGACAAAACAGAATTGAGTGAAATGACATTTTAGAACAGCAGAACTGCTACTTTTCCAATATTTAGATGTCAGACCAGCGTTATAGTATCATATTTTACATTATATTTTATTTATTAATATTTTAAATTAGATTTTATTTGTATATTTTCTATTTTTTATGTTTTAGTTATTTTTAATTTTAGTTTAAGTAATTTTAGTACTTTAACCTAAACTAAATGGAAATTAGATATGCTACCTTAACCTAGGCAGCTAACTGAAATATTATATGACTTAATGTAAGTTTTAATAATTTTATTGTGTTTTTGTCAGTTTAATTACTTTTTTAAAGAAAAATATGCATATTCAGTTTTTATTATTTTTTATTTGTTTTAGTTAAGTTATTTTCAAATGATTTACAAATGTTGCCTTACCAACAAACTGAAATATTTACTCAAAGTATAACTTAAAGTAAGTTTTAATAATTTTATTGTGTTTTTGTCAGTTTAATTACTTTTTTTAATGAAAAATATGCATATTCAGTTTTTTTTAAAATTTGTTTTAGTTTAGTTATTTTCAGTTTTACTGTTATTGATTTTAGTTCTTCAACAAACTAAACGAAAATTACAAATGTTACCTTGCCAACTAACTGAAATATTTACTCAAAGTATAACTTAAAGTTATAAGTTTTAGTAATTTTGAGTATTTTTGTCTATTTTTTTATATATTTTTTTTCAGTTTTCAACTAAATGAAAATGAGAAATGTTGCTTTGGCAGTTTGCTGAAAGTATAACTGAAAGTTTTTAATATTTAATTTAATTTAATTTAACATTTATATTATTTCAATTAACCTAAATGTTTTTTCAGTAGTTTTCGTTATTAACGGTGTCAGACTAGTGTTCGTGAGGTCAGTTATCACTCATATTTGTGTGTTGTTCTCTCTCAGACTCGGAGCGAGGCAGCGATGACCGTTTTGAGTGGTCACGTGGTGGTTTGTATATTCGGGGACGTGAAGTCGGCCCTGATTGGTCTGCGTAACCTGGTGATGCCTCTGAGAGCCAGTAACTTCCATTATCATGAGCTGAAGCCCATCGTGTTCGTGGGGTCTCTGGAGTACCTGAAGAGAGAGTGGGAGACGCTACACAACTTCCCCAAAGTCTCCATCTTGCCGGTGAGTGGCGTCTCTCTCTGCTAAACCAGTGATGGCGTACATCGGCGTGTTTCTGATGCCTGTCACTCGTTCAGGGCACTCCGCTGAGCCGGGCCGATCTGAGAGCCGTCAACATCAACTTGTGTGACATGTGCGTCATCCTGTCAGCCAATCAGAACAATATCGACGACGCCTCTCTGCAGGATAAGGAATGTATTCTGGCGTCTCTCAACATCAAGTCTATGCTGTTCGATGACAGTATTGGACTTCTGCAGGCCAACTCTCAAGGTAACGGCGGGACCGGCCCGTCAGAACAATGCAAAAGATGATGTCTTGTTTTCCATTACATATGTCGAATAAAATAGAATTTACTTGAGATTTAAGATAGTGAGTTTATGCTTAAAACACGACCAAATATCTGACAGTGGGATTGGATTCAAAGGGAAAACAAGATAATTTTTTCTTAAATTAAGTGATATATGCTATCAGTTAGTTCATGCATTCATAAAAGTTAATTCATGCATTCATGACCTCAAGACTAGATTACTGTAATGCTTTATTAGCTGGTTGTCCTGCATCCTCAATAAACAAGCTACAGTTAGTCCAAAATGCAGCCGCTAGAGTTCTTACTAGATCAAGAAAATATGATCATATAACACCGATTTTATCATCACTACATTGGTTACCTATAAAGTTCCGTATTAATTATAAGTTATTGCTACTGACTTATAAAGCCCTAAATGGCTTAGCTCCAGGCTATTTAACGGATCTTCTATCGCCCTATAATCCATCGCGCTCTTTAAGATCAATAAATTCAAGGCTTTTGGTCATACCTAGGATATCCAGATCCACCAAAGGAGGGAGAGCATTTTCACATTTGGCTCCAAAACTCTGGAATAGCCTTCCTGATACTGTTCGTTGCTCGGACTCGCTCTCCCAGTTTAAAACTAGATTAAAGACGCATCTTTTCGGCCAGGCATTCATGTAATATTTTTAATCTTACAGTTCAAACTACAATCCGGCCTCTAGTTCATAAATGCCAGAGGAGAACTGGCCCCCGACTGAGCCTGGGTTCTCCCAAGGTTTTTTTTTTTCTCCATTAGGTCACCTGATGGAGTTTCAGGCCACCATTAGGTCACCTGATGGAGTTTTTTCGGTTCCTTGCCACTGTTGCCTTTGGCTTGCTCAGTTGGGGATATTTTGGGGATATTTAATTTTATTTTATCAATCAATAAATTCCACTAGAAACAAACCTTGTTGTATTATTTTATTTTAATTTAATACTGTGAAGCTGCTTTGATACAATCTGTATTGTGAAAAGCGCTATACAAATATACTTGATTTGATTTGATTTAAGTCTCATACAATACCTAATATCTTAAAGTGCCCCTGTTATGCTACTTTAAAGGTTCCTAATGTTGTTTTAGAGTCTCCAACAACATGTTTACATGTATTTAAGGTCTAAAACATTTTAATATTCTCATAATATCCACTGCAGCGTCAGCTCTTTTCTCTCAGTGTCTGAAACGCTTCGTCTGCAGATTCAGTCTCTCTAAACCCCGCCTCTCTGAACGCTGCTCTGCTCTGATTGGTCAGATGCCTCAGTCTGCTGTGATTGGTCGGAATCGAAGTGCTCATTATCATATCTGAATCTCAGCTCTTGATCACAGTGATACGAACAGTGACGATGGCGTGGGTTTTACCGTATCAATCTCAGAAAACAGCGTCTTCTCCACATGAACAACACGAACCAAACTCTTCCAGTCTCAGATACACTACAGTGTTTGAGGGCGGAGCTAAGAGACGCTGTTCAGCCAATCAAAACCATAGACTGGCATTATGCAAATTTGTTGCAAACCTATGCAGGTTCAGCAGGAAGTGAGACTGGATTACTGACGACTCGTTTCAGTTCAGAATCACTTCTTTCTTTTGGGACACAAAAACTCCATTTATCAAAACAAAACTAATGAGTGAGAAAATATTGTTTTTGCAGTGAAAGCCAAACAGACAGTCAGGAAGGAGTGGAATGGTTTTGTTTGTAACTGATAGTTGTTCTTGTGTTGTGTTCCTGCTCCAGGTTTCACTCCTCCCGGAATGGATCGCTCCTCTCCGGAGAACAGTCCTGTCCACGGACTGGTACGACAGGCGTCCATAACCACAGGAGCAAACATTCCCATCATCACTGAGCTCGGTGAGACTCACATTTCAACCTTTCACACACTCTTATTCAGCAAGGACACATTCAGTTGATCAAGAGTGACAACAAACACTTTTATAATGTTACAAAAGATTCTTTTTCAAATAAATGCAGTTCTTTTGAACTTTTTTATTCATCAAAGAATCATGAAAAATAAAATGTATCACATTTTCCAAAGAAATATGAGCTGTTTTCATCATTAATAATAATCAGTAATGTTTCTTGAGCAGCAAATCATCATATTAGAGTGATTTCTGAAGGATCATGTGACATTGAAGACTGGAGTAATGATGCTGAAAATTCAGCTTTGATCACAGGAATAAATTATATTTTATATTCACATAGAAAAAACTTATTCTAAATAGTAATAATATTTCACAATATTACTGTTTTTATTGTATTTTAGATCAAATAAATGCAGCATGCTTCAAAAAAATTTTTTTTTTTAAATCTGTAACACTTTACCATAACATTAACTAACAATGAGCAAAACATTTGTAACAGTATTTATTAATCAATTAAATAATATAACCAGGTAAAACTTTTAATTTCACTAATGTATTAGTAAATGTTGAAATTAACATTACCTAAGATTAATAAATGCTTTAGAATTTATTGTTAATTCTTAGTTCATGTTTACTAATGTTAACAAATGGAAACCTGGGAAAAAGTTGCACTTGCGTGTAAATGGCTGTTTTAGTAGCTGGTGGTTTTGGTAAGTTGCTAGACGTCATGTTGAAGCTAGTTTCTGGGTGTCTGGTGACTAGCTGCTATGGTAACTGGTTGTTTTATGCTGATAGCTAAAACAGACAAGTTGCTGCCCCTGGTTTCTCTGAGCCAGGACAAGAGCAGTGGAAACAACATCCCAATGATAACTGAGCTGGGTAAGACCCGCTGACGGGCGCTCACCGGAAACACGTGCTTCATTTCTCATCCTTTAGACTTTATTCCTTTGGTTCTGTCAGTGCTTCAGTTTTCTTTTCATGCACTCTGTTGCTTTATGAGGGTGTTTTTGCATGAGCGCCGTGTGTGACTGTCGCATGCTGTGAGTCCTGTGTGTTTTTGTGTGGTGAGACGCTGGTCCTTCCTGTCAAACTGTCTTTAATAAAATAATCCGTCACTCCGTTTCTGAGTCTCAGACTGGAAACACACGAGTTCAGGGTCCAAAATGAACTTCCTGCCACTTCTGCCAATGAATTGACAATATTTTCTGGCAAAAAACGTTTTTTACTGACCATGAAACTGCATTTTGCATTATTATATATAAAATATAGGCTTGTTTTATCAGACTCATCCATTAATACACATCATAACATCATGTTGCTTCAAGAAGGTCTGGATAAAAAGAAGAACATTTAGATAAGCTTTATTGTTCTTCTATGCTATTATTCTTACTCTATGCTATTATTCTTACCATTTTACTTCTAATAAAGTTTTATTACATTTACCAGCCTTACTTTTATTACTCTTACCTGGTCCATTTCATTTACTCACCAAAACCTGTTTTACTCACATTTTCCTGATACCAAGGTAACCGATTGCTTAAGTGACACAGCTGGTGGTAAAATAATTATTTTATTTAAATCAACTAAAAGGCAGTTCAACAAATGCAAATAAAAAATAATTGTATTAAATTGAATCTAAAATTTCTGACTTAAATTTTGACTGGAAAAGTAATGAGAATTCGTATTTGGGGGGATTGTCATAAAAAAAATTATAATACAAAAAAGTTATAAAATGGTCCATCTCTGTGCAATATGTATTTTAAATGTTTTTTTTTAATTATTATTATTATTTTAGTTTAATTTTGTGGTGAAACATGACTCATGATCCATGATCAGACTTATTTTGGGCAGGTTTCATCAGAAGTTCTGAAGGTGTGGAGAAAAACATGAACTAGACAGGATTCATTGTTTTTATTTATTTTTGGCTGTTGTTCTTCTAATAAAGTTCTTATTAAATCTACCAGCCACTGCACTGATAAAGGTTACTCCAAAAAGTGTTCATTTTTGACCCTGTGTTGTCCTGTTATTTCCTGTGAATATTCTTTAATAATAATCCTCACTTAAATACAGTAATTGCATTCCTAACAATCAGTGTGTGTGTGTGTGTGTCTGCAGTGAACGACTCAAACGTCCAGTTTCTGGACCAGGATGATGACGACGACCCCGACACAGAGCTGTATCTCACACAACCCTTCGCCTGTGGAACGGCGTTTGCCGTCAGTGTGTTGGATTCATTAATGAGTGCTGTAAGTCTCCCTGAAAACACTGATGTCAGACCTCAAGCGCTGTCCTGCGTCTTTAAAGGGATAGTTCACCCAAAAATGAAAATTAGCTCATGATTTACTCACCCTGAAGCCATCCTATGTGTATATGACATTCTTCTTTCAGACGAATACAATCAGAGTTATATTAAAAAATGTCCTGGCTCTTCCAAGCTTTATAATGGCAGTGAATGACTGTTTCTGTTTTGAAGTCCATCAAAGTGCATCTATCCATGATAAAAGTGCATCTATCCATCATAAAAGTGCATCTATTCATCATAAAAGTGCATCTATCCATCATAAAAGTGCATCCATCATAAAAGTGCATCTATCCATCATAAAAGTACATCCATCATAAAAGTGCATCTATCCATCATAAAAGTGCATCTATCCATCATAAAAGTGCATCTATTCATCATAAAAGTGCATCCATCATAAAAGTGCATCTATCCATCATAAAAGTGCATCTATTCATCATAAGTGCATCTATCCATCATAAAAGTGCATCCATCCATCATAAAAGTGCATCTATCCATCATAAAAGTGCATCCATCATAAAAGTGCATCCATCCATCATAAAAGTGCATCTATTCATCATAAAAGTGCATCTATCCATCATAAAAGTGCATCTATCCATCATAAAAGTGCATCTATCCATCATAAAAGTGCATCTATCCATCATAAAAGTGCATCTGTCCATCATAAAAGTGCATCCATCCATCATAAGTGCATCTATTCATCATAAAAGTGCATCTATTCATCATAAAAGTGCATCCATCCATCATAAGTGCATCTATCCATCATAAAAGTGCATCCATCCATCATAAAAGTGCATCTATCCATCATAAAAGTGCATCCATCCATCATAAAAGTGCATCTATCCATCATAAAAGTGCATCTATCCATGATAAAAGTGCATTATTAAGTTATTAGATTGTATTCGTCTGAAAGAAGAATGTCATATACACCTAGGATGGCTTCAGGGTGAGTTAATCATGGGCTAATTTAAATTTTTAAGTGAACTAACCCTTTAATGCTTCCGTATGTCTTTCGCTCTCAGACGTACTTCAATGACAATATCCTGACTCTGATCCGGACGCTGGTGACGGGAGGCGCCACACCGGAGCTGGAGGGTTTGCTGGCGGAGGAGAACGCTCTGAGAGGAGGTTACAGCACTCCTCAAACTCTGGCCAACCGAGACCGGTGCCGGGTCGCTCAGCTGGCGCTCTACGACGGACCCTTTGCTGACCTGGGGGTGAGACGGCTTCAGGTTTATTCATGTTTATGTGACATGCAGTGTCTCAGAACAGGGTTTGAACACATGAAATGCCAGTAGCTATGTTTCCATCCATATATTTTTATGCAAATTTTGGGATATTGCTTAAGAAACACTGGATGGAAAAGGACGGTTCCCCGATCGCGCTTGAAATGTAGAGGTGATGGAGCTTTTTCTGATTAAATTTTCTTTTTCTATTTTCCTCAGCTTTTAATAATGTGTTGTAAATCGTATGTATTTTTGGTTGTATGTATTTGTTTATTTTTGTTATTTTTATGTACAGCACATTGGTACCCATTGTGGTTTTTAAAAGTGCTCTAGAAATAAAGTTGAGCTCCACAAATGTGCATTCATATATGCTTAACTGAGGTGGATCATTTTTTATCCAATCAGAAGACAAACAGATAAGCTATGATAAAAACACATTTATCGAATAAATCCCTCGACGTGCAACACAAAATTCGCGTCAGATGATGTGATTGGATGTTTGGAGGCTTTTAAAACTTGTTTCTCTAGCAATTTGATGTTTATGTGTTTTTGTTTTTCAGGATGGTGGCTGTTATGGGGATTTATTCTGTAAAGCATTAAAGACGTACAACATGTTGTGTTTTGGGATCTACCGGTTAAGAGACGCACACCTGGGATCACCCAGTCAGTGCACCAAACGGTGAGGGAACACAAGTGAATTTGTTTTGTTCGTATGGAACATATATGTAATATTTAAACAATTTTTTTGAGTTTTTGAAAGAGTCCCTTTTATTTGATCTAAAACACAGTAATATTGTGAAATATTATTACAATTTAAAATAGCTGTTTTCTATGTGAATATATAGTACAGGTCAAAAGTTTGGAAACATTACGATTTTTTTAAGTCTCTAATGCTTATCAAGGCTGCGTTTATTTGATCAAAAATACAGAAAAAAACCCGTAATATTGTGAAATATTATTACAACTTAAAATAATAGTTTTCTATTTGAATATACTTTAAAAAATAATTTATTCCTGTGATCAAAGCTGAATTTTCAGCATCATTACTCCAGTCTTCAGTGTCACGTGATCCTTTAGAAATCACTCTAATATGATGATTTATTATGAGTGTTGGAAACAGTTTTGCTGCCTAATATATTTGATGAATAAAAGGTTAAAAAGATCTGCATTTATTCAAAATAAAAAAATATTTTCTAACAATATAAATCTTCTTTACTATCACTTTTTATCAATTGAACACATCCTTGCTAAATAAAAATATTGATTTATTTCAAAAAAAGAAAGAAAAAAAATTACTGACCAGTACTGGATATTGTTGTTACAAAAGATTTCTATTTTTAAAAAATGTGCTTCTTTTTTATTTTTATTTTTTAACTTTTTATTCATCAAAGTATCCTAAAAAAGTATCACAGGAGGTTATGAAAAAATATTAAGCAGCAGAACTGTTTCCAACTTTGATAATGAATCATCATATTAGAATGATTATAAATAACGCTGAAGCTACATGTCCACTAACTCAGAGTATTCGTAGACTGTATGGGTTCAGATTAGGAGAATAAGTTACAGTATATTCAAGGGGACCATCAAAATAATGTTAGAAACAGATTTTTTATAACAATGCAAAAGAAACTTTTGATCAATTTAATGCTTCCTTGCTGAATAAAAGTATTCATTTCTTTACCCTGGATCACGTCACCAGTCTCGAGTCGCACGGGTATATCTGTGGCAATAGCCAACAATACATCGTATGGGTCAAAATTATCAATTTTTCTTTTATGCCAAAAATCATTAGGATATTAAGTAAAGATCATGTTCCATGAAGATATTTTGTACATTTCCTACCGTAAATATATAAAACATGTATTTCTGTGAGTGAATGCTGCACAATCGCCAACATAAATGTAGAACTTTAAAGGAGATTTTCTCAATGTTTCGATTTTTTTGCATCCTCAGATTCCAGATTTACAATAGTTGTATCTCGACCAAATATTGTCCTATCATAACAAACCATACATCAATGGAAAGCTTATTTATTCAGCATTCAGATGATGTATACATCTCAATTTCAAAAAATGGACCCATGTGACTGGTTTTGTGGTCCAGGGTCACATATGAGCAAGTTATTCCTCTTTTCTTCAGTAGATTCCTTCCTTCACTCACTCGTTTGCTGTCGGCTGGAAGTATTAGTGGTGTGAGAACGTTTGTTTGTCTCGTCACAGATACGTGATCACGAACCCTCCGTACGACTTTGAGCTGGTGCCTACAGATCTGATCTTCTGCCTGATGCAATTCGACCACAACGCCGGCCAGACCCGCGCCAACCTGTCCACCAACTCCACCAACTTCCCCAGCAAGAAGAGCCCGTCGGGCCAGTCCATCCCGTCCTCCACTCGACCGGGCCGGAGCCGGAGCCGGGACCAGCGGGACAAACAGAAGTACGTTCCTCTGTAAGCGTTCGAGCTGTGCCTGTTTGAGCGTGTGACGTCACGGACTCATCATCACACGGTTCGGTATATCGAAACGCAAATTACGGACTTTATTTTTTTACTTCAGACGTATCAAATGTTTACTTAGCATTATAGATGTTGCATCTGTGTAAAGCACCGGCCACCGTTTACACGAGAAACTTGTGGGATGATTAGTATGTCTTTCACGGGTAACACTGTGTCGGGTCGATTCATCAGTTTTACCACTTTGCACTTTAACTGCACTTTAACCCTCGACTCTCACGACACCGGACCTGACGAGTGAACGCTTCACGCCTTCGTGCTTCTACATCCTCATGTTCCTGTCTCAGACTACCGTACAGTGGGCTCCAAACGGCTGACGCTTCTTAATTAATTATACATTCAATTGAAATATTACAAGTCAATAAAAAATAGATAAATAAATAATATTACATTTTTAATTCGATAAATTGCAGTTAAAATTTAAATAAACATTGCAATTTGTGATTTATTTTTTAACAATTTTGATTCACAACACATTTCATGTATTTTTGCAATAGAGAAAAATCTGTATAATTCATAGATAAAAAAATTAATTAACAATATATATTTTAAATATAAAAAATATCAAACAAATGCACCAAATATGAAGGACGACGAATGACAAATAAAGTGAACATATTTTAATTGAAAAAAAATCAATGATGTCGATAAATCATAAAAATGATCTATAATTTGCAGGGATTTTTTTTTTTTTTAATAAACATTTGCAATTTAATAATTTATACCAAATTTAGATTCACAACTGAAACGATGTCAAACAAACATTTTATGTTTAATTCAAATAAATTACAGATCCATAAAATAAATGAACAATACATATTACAAATCTAAAGGTTGACGAATGAAAAATGACTACTAAAGTCTACATATCTTTATTGAATTTTTTGTTGTTGTTGATATAAATAGTGCAGAATTTGACAATATTATTCAAAAATGTACAATTTTTCAGCGTTTTCTCAGATGTTTGGACTCACTGTATTCATACATTAATATACTGTATGTGCTCATAAAGAATGTTAGTATTTTTCAAATGCTTTTCTGTTCGATTCACTGCCTTCTTGAGACGACGGATGACAGAATGAGAGTATAATCACATGATCAGCCTTGACAGAAACGCATAGCATATGCATGAAGACGTGCTTTTACGTTTGCCGCTGTGTGGAACATGCGCTTTTTGGCGAAACGTCACTCATGATTCCTGACCAGGTTTTATAGTCAGGTTAGTGACAGGTTAATTGTGATTTAAAAACCCGAACTGAACTGAACCTGACGGACACACACTGAGGAATGATCATTGGTCGGGCGGATCGGACGTCTCGCGATGGGAAATCAAGCGTTATTCCCGGGATGTTGGTTAAAGCTCATGCTCAGATGTTTCTGTGCTATTACGCGGTAGCGCTTCTGACAAATGTTTTATCTTCCACTTTCAATATTTCTAAGGCTGTTAAACACTTTTGGACTGAACTTGATGTCCAGTTTGGTTGGTACAACCTAATATATACGAATGCTGCGATGTCTGAGGAGTTTTTGTAAAGACGCAAGCGGGACGTTTGTTTGCTTTCTGTGTTTAATTCACGTTCATTGCTATAGTAACATGCTCACACCAAAGTTTTGATTCTCTCAATATCAAGTGTAAGAGATTTTTCTTATATGATTATAATGAACTAGTGTATGCGACATCTTAAACATAACAATAAAAAATAAAAAAATTCTGTATTAATGATGTGAAGTCTTTGCTTTTAAAACACTCAGAGCCTCAGTTCAGTGACATTTTAAATGAGCTTTAACGTAAGCACAAATGCAGTTTTTTAAACACATGCATATGCATATATATATATGGGTAACACTTTACAATAAGGTCCATTAGTAAACATTAGTTAACTACCTTAGTTAACATGAACTACGAATGAACAATCCTTCTATAGCATGTATTAATCTTAGTTAATATTAATTTCAACATTATTAAAATCAAAGGTTGTATTTGTTAACATTAGTTAATGCACTGTGAAATAACATGAGCAAACAATGAACAGCTGGATTTTAATTAACAAAGATTAATAAAAATGTTTTGCTCATTGTTAGTTCATGTTAGTTAATACATTAACTAATGAACCTTATTGTAAAGTGTTACCTATATATATATATATATGCATAAGATGATTGAGTTGCATCAGAGAATCAGGATGTTTCCACTTACACCATTTACCTGTACCTTTCTTTACCTAAAGTGCGCCCAGGACGAATAGAGGGGTCTCAGGTATGGAAATAAATGCATGTCATTATTGCAACCATCTCTCATAATTCTGATGGTTATGAGCTGAAAACTCGTGCATTCAAACCGTCACGCCGGCATTGATTCTTTGCTTTCTAACTGAAAGTTCTGAAGGTCATCTGTGCAGTGCATGCGTCTTCTCTAGACTCAGGAGATCTGCTTTCCTTCAGTCGTTGTCTTGATACATACGAGCTCCATAACACAATGCTTTTACCATGGTGACCGTCTGTAGAGACTGAGCTAGCGTGTGTGTAGTCCTGTAGCACATTCTTCCTATGTAGTTTGCATGGTTTTGATTTCCAAACATTTGAGCATGATTACAATGAAATCATTTTAAAAAGTCCCTACATTGCAAATGATCTCAAATGCCTTAAAAAAAAATTAATAATAATAATAATAATATTTAAAAAAAAAACTCAGACAACATCAAGAAATCCTACAAAATATTGCTGATTTTTTTTTGTTCAAATATTCAAATAATGCTAATTAAATCAAATTCCTTCACCATTTTTTTTTTATATTTAAACAATAAAAAAAGAAATCACAAACACAGATAAATGCACAAGAAAATACGAGCTCAAGAAATCCTACAAAATACTGCTGAAGATTTTCGCTGTAGAAACTTGTTAACTAAATTGTATTTTGTATTGATAAATGCACAAGAAAATAAAAGTTCAAGAAATCCTACAGAATATTAATGATTTTTTTATTCCAATATTATAAATGTCCAAGAAATCCACAAGAAAATGTTCAGCAATATTGTGCGTCACTGAAGGAACTGCTCTTGATTTGGCTTTTTTATTTTATTTTAACCAAATATAATGTTTTTATAGATAAATACATGATCAAGAAATCTTATAAAATATTGGTGATTGCTACTGATCTCAAATACCTGCACAAAAAAAAAAAAAATAACTCCTTTATTTAACTTGCATTTACTAGTATATTCCATATTAAAGGGACAGTTCACCCAAAAATGAAACTTCTGTCATCATTCACTCACTCTCATGTTGTTTTAAACCTGTATGAGTTTCTTTCTTCTGCTGAACACAAAAGAAGACATTTTGAAGAATGTTCGGCACCCATTGACTTCAATAGTAGAAAGAAAGAAATTCTATAAACCCATCAACCGTCTGATTACCGACATTCTTCAAAATCAGAAGAAAGAAACTTACACAGGTCTGGAACAACATGAGAGCGAGTGAATGAGGACAGAAGTTTCATGTTTGGGTGAACTGTCCCTTTAAATCATCCCAGTTTGCTTCACCCGTTCTCCTCGAGACGCTGCATAAGTGAAGCCGTCCGTCTGAATGCAACATGTACATTATAAGAACTGCTCATTTCCAAACTCCTCAATGCACGAGAGTATGCACAGCTGAACGTCTGCTTTCCCGTGTGTGTAGAGCATGCTTCAGGCCGTAACGATGTCAATCATTCTGCAGACAAAAACTGGTACGCAGATGAACCCGACAACAGCTTCCCCAGGAACACACAGCTCAAACACACCAACACACACGCAGCCAATCAGATCAATCAGTACAAGTCCACCAGCACCATCATCCAGCCAATCAGAGAAGTGGAGGAGCCTTGAGACGACACACTGAATGTGAACGTGTGTGTGTTATTCATCGACAGACTGTCTATATTAGATTGTGTGCATTTTAATAATGCTCATTGTTTTTCCTGCTCTCATCAACTTGAATAAATGTACGACCTGTAGACCTTATTCAGAGCAGCGCCGTGTGACCGCGATAGACTCGCCGGGCCTCGTTTATAAAATGTCGTGTAGAAACCGTCCTGCATTTGATCTCAGGATCATTTCTCAAATGAGCGTACGTGTGATTCAGAGAACGTGACGTGAAAGGTTTCAATTGAATCGTTTACCTTGTAAAGCCGCCTAATTAAAGCTGCAGTCTGTAGTTTCTCCTCTTTGTCTCCATCTCTGTTCGGAATCTGCAATTGCAGTTATTCGCGGAATGATCAGCTTTACGTGGGTTGTGCCTCGGCTCGGCACAGCGCGGATGAATCCGATGTTTTGAGGAGAATGTGCGGCTGTCAGTCGCCGCCGGTGTGGATCCTGGCATTCGCAATCACAGATTGTACTTTGGGAAGTGTGACCAACATAAGAATTTTCACCGGAAAATGTGAAAATCTGAACAAGTAACATCCACTTTTGTTCTGAGCAACTAAGAGAAAAAAGCATTGCAGTAAATTAGATTAAATCTAACGATCGCTCATCATATCACGTCAAACCATGCAAATTATACTTTGTTCTCAGATTGTTAATGTTAATGTCATCAGCATTGCGTGACATTTAATGCCCTTCCGATATTATCCTTGTTTCCGCACGGGCCGGTGTCAGTCTTTAGTTCTGTAGCCGCTCCGAAGTCCGAAGTCTTTTGCGTTTTACAGCGGGTGAATCTCCAGCTGGTGATCGTCGTTTGAACCTTTCTGGATCCGCCATCAAATTGCTCAGTGTAATTATATCCAGTGCTGTGAGAAAAGGCTATAAATCTCCAGCATCCTCACACTCACCGCCGACTAGCCGAGACTCTTCTTTATGTGCACAGATGTGACGGAACGACGCAAAGACATGCTCGAATTTCAAGCGGAAATCCACCAGAACCACTGGAGTTAAAAACATCATTACAAGCGTACCGGTTTGAGTCGAGCTACGGCAAGCAGAGAGTGTTGAACACTGGCTGGTGATGCACTTGCTCAATTTATTTTGGATTATTTTAACCCAAAAAACTTACGGACTGCAGCTTTAATGTCATTAACTAATAAAAGAGTGCTAGTCAACGTCCAAATCCTTTACTTGACAACGGCAAGCGGCAAGATGTGTTTAGATATTCACATAGTAAACCAACTTTATACCACACCTGCCAATGGCAAATTCACCAGCCATAAACATGCTTCCACATCAAAGACCGTTTTTATTCATATGAACGTGTGGATTTTAGCGAACACACACACACGCTAACTTCAAATATGTGCATGTTTTATAAATGAGGCCCACTGTGTGTTCAATGGCATCCGCTGTATAAAGCTGCTAGATCACTTATTTTCCATAACTCATATTGTCTCAATAATTTTTTTTGTCTGCTGAAATTTCTCGGAAGTCTTTCATTCCCGTTGAAATAAATCAAAGATGGCGCTGCCGTGAATAAGGTCTTTTCATTAATGGATAGATTGTTACCAACCAGTTGAGAACCTCTGGTTTTGGAAATAATATAGACGTATACTTAAAGAAGAGATGAGCGTAGGATGTTCTACACTTACTGTAGATGACAGAAACCTCTTCTAAATGTAATGTATAAATAAGAGTTTTACTACAGTAGGTTAATAGGCACTTAATTGGATTTACATCACTCTATTCGCAACTTATCGGAGGGAAATCCTCTCTTCAAGCCAAAGAGCTTCAATGTCTGAGATCTGGTCATGTGATTTTGATCTGGTCATGTGATTTGATCTGGTCATGTGATTTTGATCTGGTCATGTGATTTGATCTGGTCATGTGATTTGATCTGGTCATGTGATTTGGTCTGGTCATGTGATTTTTGATCTGGTCATGTGATTTGATCTGGTCATGTGATTTGGTCTGGTCATGTGATTTTTGATCTGGTCATGTGATTTGGGCACAGGTCGCGTAGAGCGGGCACAGGTCCTCCCTCGGTCCGGGTCTCTGTCCGGCACCGGATTGGCACCAGAACCCAAAAACCCAATCCAGATGCTGGACACATTTAACCTAAACTGCGATCATTAATGAATGGCAGCTTCGCCATGTTCTTGTACTATGCGTTGTAGCAATAAACATGCTAAACATCGCATTATTTCTTCTGATAACTATGCTTTTTTTTTTTTATTGTACCTCAAGTATAAATTGTGAGGGTTAATACATACTCAGCTTCATGAACCTGCTCAGATGAGGTTAAAGTTCATGGCCTGTACGACAGACATTCACTGATTAGTGCCGTTCTTGAGAACGATTAAACGCATTCCACATCTCGTGCCGATCTGCAGTATTTTACACGTGTATTTTATTTATTTAACCCTTTGCTTTCAATCTGATGAGGTTTGTACTGTTAATAACAAAGTGCTGTTAGTCATTATATGTGGCCTTGAGCATCTGTGTTCACTTCTTCAGTCATTCCAGAGTTTTCTATTAAACCCTGATCAGGTTAAACGCGTGCGTATTTATATATATGAGCCTTAACTGAGCTGATGTGAGATCAGTGCCGGGCAGAACCGGACTCGAGGGAGAACCGCTCACACACAGACCCGCTCCAGCGAACAGCATCTCCACATTTAAAGACTGGATGACTGAAAAGTGACATGAATTTGCTCAAGGTGTTTGATTATTATGTGTCATTTTGGTGATTCACACGAACACTGATGTATTTAAAAGGAAATGTCTTAAGCATTCAGTGCGAATCACGCGGTTTGATGACGCGAGACCGGATGGAAAGATGAAGATCTTGTCCTGCTGGAGTGTTTAACATGGCAACGCTGATATAAATACAATATATTATATGTACAAAAAGCTGTAAATAAAATGTACATGATTTTATTTTGTATTTTCACAGAATAAATATGGATGTATTAGTGCTGGTAACTCTGTAGTTATTTGATGCTTTTATTCAAAGTCAAGAGTCTTGATCAAAGTCATAAAAACCACAGGTGAAATGCTTATTACATGAACATACAAACTAAAAGTGATGAAAAAAAAAATACATTAGTACTTATTTATATAATTTTTTGATTTATAAATAATACATATTACATAAATAATACATTTTATAAATTTATATTTATTAATTTACTTAATATTATACATTAATGTTTATTTATAAAAAAAAAAAAGTGATGAATTATGAATGATGAACTAATTGATAAATTAAAAAAAAAAAGATAAATACATTTTATTAATGTATATACATTTATAAACTTAAATATTATTGAATTAATATTATACATTAATATTAATTTATTAAAAAATTAAGTGATGAATAAAAAAAATTCTGAAATATATATTTTTTATAAATGTATATGTATTTCATTAATTAATATATGTACATTAATATTAATTTATTAAAAAATTCAAAGATGAATTAAAAAATAAATTTAAAGAAATAAAAAACGAATTAATGAACAACTTAATTATTAAATTAAATAAATAAATTGTATTTATATACACATACACAAACATATTAATTAATTTCATTAAAAGTAATTTATTTAATTAAAATAATCAAACAAAAGTTTGTAAATATATACACACACACACATCTACAAATTTGTATGTGAGATATAAAAAGCAATTTATCAAATAAAATGTAAAATGTAATTATATATTCGTTTCGCATTGGTTATGATGCCTAACAACTCAAAAGTATTCAATCAAGAAACTGAATTTACACACTTCATTAGCTGAGATCATGTGTGATCGTCAGTGTCACAATCAGCATCAGACCTGTCTCTCACCTGAACTCCTGCATCAGCACCACGGTTTCCATGACGACAGGGAGCTCTCAGTGTTCTCATCACCGAGAGTCCGGCTTGATGAAGTCTTCTCCGGGAGAGATCTCAACAACTCCTTCATGAACTCGGAGACCATCAGAGACTCTGACAACAGGACAATGAGACGAGTGTGTTCGTTAGTGTTCAGTCTTCATTCACACGGACTGATAATGCAGGAGACAATAAAGCCATCGGGAAACTGCTATTGCTCAGAGCTCTTTCTGTAATAAATCAAGACACTTTCAATACTGTAAAACTAAGAAATCCATCAAGTATCAACTTTCTCTCTGTTTCCCATTAAATAAATCTGCTGTTCGTTTACTCGCCATCATGCCGTTCCAAACCTTGTATGAACTTTTTTCTTTCTCTGGAACACAAAAGATATTTGATTATTTTTTATTATATTAAATGATATTTTACATGTTTTATTCCAATATAAAATGAAAAATGCTAACTTTAATTCTGTGAAGCATGGCCTATAAAATGATAGTCTAAAAAAAAAAAAGTATATATATATATATAATTTTTTACAATTTTTTTTAAATGGAAGAGTTTATTGAACCTTTATACAAAAAAAAAAAGAAAAAAAGTTTGCATGTTGTTGAGTATCATATTTGATATATCAGATTTTCATCATGGCTAAAATACACAAACCAAGCAAAAACAATGTTTTTTATATGACTGAACTTCTGATGCTTGTAATGTAAATCAATGAGACCTTTATAACATTAAAGATGACACTTACATAAAATGCATATAAATATCAGTTATTGCTCTATATCTGGCAATATGTAAGATGATATTTATTTTAAATGCTTAGTTTTATGATCAAAGCTTAAAACATATAATGCAATGCAATACAATGATGAACTAATAAACCTTCCTCAAACACCGAATGATCATATTTGATACTTGTGATTTTTCTATAAAATGTTGTTTGGATAATCCAGTAAAGCTGCTTCAGTCCAGTAAGTGTTCATCTTGAAATATTACTAATAATATCAATGCTATTCTCATGTTTACTTTATAAAAACCAGTGCAGATTTGACAGCAGAAAGACACGTGAAGCACGAGCTGAAGGACGTTTGTATTGATAAAACAGTCTAAACTATCAGTCAGATGTAGTAGATTGACTGTGATCAGGTTTATCAGCAGTTTTGATCATTCATAGGCATTAGAAACTTGCATATCAAATATGATACAGTAGGATTTATAGTCTTAAGATGCATTTAGAGCGAGTTCTCTATCATCCTCTGAGGCCAATAGCAAAATCAACACGTAAATGCAACATAAACCGTCTCGCGTATCTGAGGGTCAAAGTTGTGCTTCTGCCCCGGAGCGACAGAAACACCCCGAGACTCGCGCGAGTCCGTCGGCCTCGACACACATCGACTCCGGAACGACTGCCAAAGGCCATCCATCCATTTTACATGAGCTCTCATCCTTCAGGAGAAGCTCCTGACTCGATCCACACGGCAGATCAAACATCAAACACGCGTTTCAGAGTTTACAAGCTGTTAAAACGCCAGCGAGGCCAGAGCACTTTCAGATACACACTCATAAAACTGTGAACAGAGATGCAACCGCATAATAAAATGCTCAAAACATACTTTTCAATCTGAATTGAGTTTGCTTAGGAATTCAAACAAATCAAGATAACTTCTATAAGTGTCATTTATAATCATACATTCATTTTGCACAGTATGAATTACCCAGAAACATCACACATGCAACATATGGGATATCTAAACATTTCTTTATACGTTTGAAATGTCACCTATAGATTGCATTGATATGCAATGCTTTAATTGTAAAAATCTCCCAACATTAACTCATTTAGACAAGGCTCCGTGAGTGGGAAAAATATTAACCAATAATTGAATGCACGTTTCTTCCTAATTGATAAAAAATGATGTCCCACGTTCATCATTCTTGCTGCACTGTCTATACATTTCTTCCATAACATTTCGTTCCTCACATCCATTTCTTGATGACGTTTGCATTGTATTACCATATTTCTGTGTTTGTGTTTTAAATGTCATGTTTGTTCCTATATTGGGATGCTTTACACACTCCCAGCTCAAATAAAGCTCTGGCAGGGTGAAAAACGAGTGTGCGGATGGAAAGGATCGTGGTGTGTAAGGCGATGCTGTTCTTTTGCTAGCGTGCTTCCAGTTCCACAATGATCCGTGACATTAATTCCCACATTATTGATGGGCTGTTGTCAGAAATGGCCAGCTCAGCTCAGCAAACCGGCCAGATCACATCTGATCATCACAGACATCAGTTACACACACACACACACTCCGTCCTGAACATCCAGATCGGGTTCTTAATGACTTGTCAGAAGAGACGTCTAGTTGGATATCAGGAGATTGTATCAGTGAAGACGTTCATACTCTCTGAATTATTAATATGGATCATTTGAACTCTGTTCAGTAAAATAAATTAAAATAAATCTGATATTTAACATATTAAACATCAAGTACCAGCTATTACTTTATTGTACAGTGTTTATGCTTATGGAAATATTGCCATACTGTAGTATTCACACATTATACGCAATGCGACTGAAATTACTTTCTCTCTGTTATATTTGCAACGTTATCTCATATTTCGCTCTTAATAGTTTATTTATAAATGCATTCTATCTCTTTGACCAGAACTATTGTTACAATCACGACCGAAAACAAAAACAGCATTCAATCCTTCGTCTCTCAGTTATAATGAAATCATACTAAACTGCCAGTAGGTGGCAGCAAACCATCATCTTAACGAGTGAGTCATTGAATCATTCATTCAACCAATTCGTTCAAAACGGATGATTCATTCAGGAACAAAGCAGAAGTGAGTGAGTGACTTGTCGAGTCATTCATTAGAACGATTCGTACAGAAACGCAGATTCGTTTAGTAACGAAACTGAAACTGTGTTGCGCGCAATGACTCCACTGTTTGGAACTATTTTTTTTAATTGTTGCATAAAATCAATAACACATTTGTAAACATGCATATATTCAGGAAAACAGCACTTTTGCTCGTGTGATATTGCTTATAAATATTAAAAGTGAGAACTTACACAGAGACCCTTTTTTTAACCATATCTTGGTTTTTTGGTTTGGTTTTTGGAAGCATTTTTATTCATTTTGGTGTCATTTTTGCCCCCAACCGCAAGCGGAAGCTTCTTTCTCCCCTTCTGTTGCAAGGCCTGTTTCAAGTGAAATGGGCGAAACATCCGCTACTGTACGAGGCACGCGATTGGCTGTCGGTACGGTAGGTGCGTTCAAGTCACTTTCGTCGGAGTAAGATGACGGTGTGCTTTCTCCTAATTAATTACACAAAAATACAGCAAGGTTCTTAAACTCTAGTTATAGAAAATGAAGAACAAAGATTTGCATAAGGTGTTTTTATGTTTTTTAGTTCATTTATGAAGCCACTGCAAACTTTATCATTACATATTACATTGTTATTTTATAATGCTATCATATTCTGTGCAGGCAATTAGCTTACTGCGCTGTATAAATAGAAAAGCCTGACAATATCACAGCTAAATACCTTGAAGTATTGTGGTTTTCCACCATGTTTCTCACTGACACAACTCGTAAAGATCGGAAAATCCCGAGCTTCCCACTCGTATTTACGACATTGTGGTGGCGTTCATGTGCATTCAACTCGTAAATACGATCTATACGAGATGAATTGCATTGTTTCACACTGCACAGGTTTGGCACATGCGGGGTTAACAGACGAAAGCGCCACTAACCCGGTAGAAATCTGTGCTTGTTTGATTATTGCATTAATGTAGAAGCTACACTTTCAATAACAGTGATGTGACACTAGTTGGGAAAAGTAGCTTGTTACTGGATATGTCAATGTTGAACTGAAAACAGTGCATGGATCGGCGTCTGTGCATCCCAGAACATCTTGTGTTTTAAAGGCCATTATTTGTTTGCGTGTTGCATCATTTCTGCATATCAGCGCGTGGCGTCTGTCTTCTGTCTGTCTTCTGTCTGACTGACGCATGACTGACGGTTCCGTCTCTCAGAATGAGCACAAACTGAAGTCTTGTCAAAAACATTGAGGGATGTCCATAGAAACACACAAAAACATTGAGAGACGTTGTCAAATGTGTAGCGCGAGAGGAGCAGAGGAACGCTGCAGCTGCCATATTAATGGTCAGTGTTACCCATGATGCTGAGCAAGTCTGACATCACATCCTGTCACCTTCACAACAGGCTTCAGTTACCTGTCATGATGTTTCTGCCGTGTAACCAAACTGTACACTAACTATACAAAGATCAATTGTGTTGCCTCATAAAGAACTACTGCATGAGATTTATGGAAAAGTGTGTTGATAAATAGTAGAGATGCACCAATTTATAGACTTACAATCGGGCGATAAAAGCTATTATTTTCACTATCGGTTTAAAAATTATCCTGTCAATTAAAAGAGTGTGAAAAACATGTCAGACTGCAACTCATACTGTGTGTGAAGAAAATCTCTCTTGTGTTGAATTTAGGGCAAGCTAACACGACAATAACGCTTTAACAGCTAAAAACACATTATCGGGCTTTATTTGACCCTATGAAGCACCCGTAGTTCAAGCAGTTTTTCCCTATAGGCTATACTAAATATTATTTGTAGCACCTCCTGTCCAATAATCGCAAATTCTGTACATTTTATCACGAAATTCAAACAATAAATGGCGTTTTGGCGCTCTTAAATGTGATCGCTGTAGCGCCTAAAGCGAGTCTTTTCTTCCACTTTAATACAAATAATATCTCGAAAAACATGCATGAATAGCAGAGGGTATGTTGAAAGATACAGTGCAACTTACCGAAATCCGTATGTCTCATGTAATCACTCAATCTGTGTTTCATCTGCGAAAAGACATCAGTAAAATCAGCTTGTGAACAATATCACTGAATGTTGGATTTATATTGATGCATCTCTAATAAATAGTGCATTTCTTATACAACGTAAATTCCTTAAACTTCCGGATTGAACTCCGACAGGTTCAGTTAACCCCGTGTGATCATCATCATCATCATCATCCTCACAGTGAGGAGATCGGGACCAGACGTCGAGGTGTGAGAGACTGTCACAGTGTGTTAATGTGAGCCGTGACTCTCACGACCTCACAGCGAGACTCAGCTGTTCCTGCTGACCGTCGGTGTGTTAATGTGTGTGAAGCTCCGGGGAGATCATCGGGCAAACGTCTCACCACAGAAAGACATGGCATTGCTGTCGGCACATGCATTATATGCAGTATAGGCATCTGTTCATGCCTGCACTCACTGCATAAAAGCCTTTTCAAGGGTTCATTTAGACTAAAAACAAGGGAAAAAAACATTTACTGTAATGCATTTACAAGTGCATTGGGATTAAACATAAAAACACAAGGTGTGCCCACTGAATGCATCATTTCTGCAATGTTTTGGCACCTGATTCAATCAATTTATGCAAATTGTGTAATTAGATGGAAAAAATGCATGCAAATCATGTACAAAAACATGCAAAAAAATGTGTGTTCAATGCAATGTGGATGTGCTGTTTGAACATTTTAATGCACAGCACAAAAAAAACGCGTTTGTGTTACTGTAAATGTCAGCCTTCCAGAGCAGAATGACAGGCAGTAACTGTAATAAGAACTGGATTGAATCAGAGAGTCTCTGCTGCAGCCGCTGGAGTCAAACACACGCTCACACACAACCAACAGACTTTAATTGGGTTGTTAATTGATTTTCTTGTCAAGCTTTAGTACCATGATGGATGGCTCATTTTCTGCGAGTGCTGAACACACACACACACACACACACACATACAGGGCCTATGCTGTTTCTCATCTAATGTCAGATGTGGGATATCCCTACTTGAAATTCTCAGGTTTCCGACCTTTTGTATGCTGGGATCAGATTCAGTGTGGGAAGCGGGAGTGATTGTGGACCAGTTTTGCACAAGAACACAATGGCTATGTTGGTCCACCAGCTCTAACCAGTATAAACCAGTCTGGACTGACATTGAATTCATGCTGGATTTTTTCAACAGGGATGTGCATCATTTTATCAAAAAAAAAAAGTAAAACATTTTTTTAAGCATAATAACAATTCTTGTATAATAATATAATTTTATGCATGCATGCATTTTCTTATATTGCACTACCATTGAAAGGTTTGGGTTCAGTAAGATGTTTTAATGTTTAAGAAGTGTCTTCTGCTCACCATCATTTATTTGATCATAAATACAGTAAAATTGTGAAATATTATTACAATTTAAATCAGCTGTTTTCTATGTGAATATATAGTAAAGTGTAATGTATTCCTGTGATCAAAGCTGAATGTTCAGCATCATTACTCCAGTCTTCAGTGTCACATGATCCTTCAGAAATCACTCTAATATGATGATTTGATGCTCAAGAGACATTTATGATTATTATCAATGTTGAAAACAGTTGTGCTGCTTCATATTTTTGTGGAAACTAAGATTCTTAATTTACTTTTAACATTTTTAAATCCAAACTTTTACTTAATTGAATGCGTCCATGCTGAATAAAAGTATTAAAAATCTTACTGACCCCAAACTGTTAAACACAAGTGCACTGTATATCACTGATATTACTCATATTAATAATAAATTATATTGTTTTCTACATCTGAACATTTTTACCTGTATTTTATATCCCTGTTAAAATGGTGTTTCTGATGGTCTTCTGGAATATGATGCAGACAATCACTCAAAGAGGAGGAGGACATGATTCATAAGTTCAGGATTCTCCTGGATCTCCGTCTCTAAAGACTGACGTCTGTTGCGCTGTTCAGTGTCAGAGTCACTTCATCTTATTAGAGAAGATCCCAGAACATACTGCACAGATCTCTGAATCATCTCTCTGATTCAGAACATATTGGTTCTTCAATATAGTTTATGAGAGCGTAAGCCTGTCCAAATCTGACCTGCCAATGAACTCCTACAGGCGGTTGAACTAATGAAAGCAGAGACGGTTTATAATGCTCACAAGACTCGAGCTTTTCATTTATTTTTCAAGGAAAAGTCACATACTGTCTTTACTTCATAATTTAAAGTCCTCCTGTGGTGAAAATCAAGTCTTTACTGTTGTTTATGTGTCTATGTGGTGTTTTTAATGTGCTTTAAGAAAAAAAACGTGTAAATTCATAAGTCGACACCATTGCTGAGTATTTTCTCCTTAAAACTGCAGTGAACCAAAGACAGTCTCAAAAACACGCTTTGAAATCGCTGGTGTTTCTGACGTCACAAACTACCTTGTAACCAATCAGATCAACGTGTGATCGTCAACCAGTGGATCTCTGAGCTGAGTGAGTGAGTGGAGGCGGGGCTCATTTGCATATTCATAGAACCGCGCATACTAAATGAGGCGAGGGTGTCGAGTTACATTCAAGCTGTTTTAAGACATAAATGTATTTTCAAGGAAAAAAACATTTAAATTATATCATTTTCGTGATTAAGTATGATTTCAAGGGATACAATTATAGAGGGACTTTAAAGTAATATTTCAGTCAAAAATGAACATTCAGTCATTATATACTCAGCTTTACTCGTGAACTTTACACAGTTATTGAACTGAACCGAATCAACATTGAGCTGGATATTGGCCTTCTAGAGCTGCTTTAAAGCTGGATTTGAATATTTGATGAAGTTTGCATCATTATTTTCCAGTGAAGCTGCTTTGAAACAATCTGTATTATATAAAGTTACACTGGTTTGGATCAACATGAGGATGAGTGTAAAAAAAAGAAAAAAAAGTCAGAATTATTCATTTAATAATGTCCCCCTGCGTGCGAAAGGATCCCAGACGTCTCTCCTGTGGGGCGTTTGACCTTCAGAGTTCAGACTGTGCAAAGACTCCCAGATTCCCAGCGCTGATGTTGTTCATCTGTCCAGGATTATTCCTCTGACAGACTGATCAGGTCCTCAATCCCGCGCACGTGTCCCGCGGGACTGACAGGTTTCATTAGCACAGGCCTGGGAACAGTTATTACCCAGATAAAGCCAGATCACGGCGGAGGAAATTGAATTCGAGAGGACATCAGTTCTCACGGAGAGAGATCGGACGCCAGACGAGAGGCTGGATGAATGTCAAAGATACTTCTGCAATCTGCGATAGAGCAGGACACACTGCAGCGCTGCCGAGCCGAGATAACAACATCCCGATCCCGGGAAAATTAACATCCAGGAGAAACTGCTGATCCACAGTTTGTTTTACAGCCTTCCCAGTTAATTGAGCAGCAGCTCGTCTGTTAAAAACAATTTCTGGGAGGGAATTCAACAGGAATGAAATGCTTCGGATGGTGTTGTCTGTCTAAACAGGGAAATGGGGATGGGAAAAATATGAGATGGGAGGGAAACATTTATTTCAATGCTTTTGCGTTCTCTCGCAAACCTTCGCGTTCCTCAGAGAAACTGCGTTCACTCGCAAATAACTCAAAAGGTATGGAGCCCCTAAAGGGACATGGTGCTGGAAAAAATGTGAGACTTGAGGAAAATATATTTATTAAATGTTTTTGCGTTCTCTTAAGAAACTTTGCGTTCGCTCGGAAAGAACTCAAAAGGTTTGCGTACGAACGCATAGTTTCTCGGGGGAACGCAAAACATTTGTGGGAGAATGTATAGCATTGTCAAATTTTCCCTCCCATCTAATTTTTTCCCATCATCATCCCGTCCCTTTGGTGGTTATGTAGTGGTTATGTTATGTCTGCATAAAATATATAAATGGAACAAATTTTAAGCCACTTACGATAAATGTGAATGCACTGCATATCAATATAAATGTGTGTCTTTTAAAGGTGCGTCGTCTCATTTCTGCACCATTTGCCACATAAAAAATAATGCTTTTGTAAATCATAATTATGACAAAAAGTCTATATTATGACATAGGCCTGCTAAATCAGAATCATGAGATAAAGGCCTGGTTTCACAAACAAGGCTCAGATTAAGCCAGGATTCGGCCTTAGTTCAAGTAGGACATTTAAGTAGCTTTTATAAACAGGGAAAAAAACACATAACTGGTGTGAATCTTGAGACAAAACAATGACACTGACATATTTTTAGATGCTTTCAGTAAAAACAGCTCAAACATGCATTTTAGTCTGGGACTAGATTAAGCCTCGTCTGTGAAACAAAGTTAGGACTTAAAAAGTCATAATTATGACATACAGAGTCATAATTTAGACTGATTTACCAAAGCATGAGGTGGCGGAAATGATTCCATAATAAGCAGCATCAAACATAATTATCTTAATTAAAAGTTCTGATTATTTCCAAGCAAATGTTCAATCACTTTCACCACACCCCTGCCTGCTATTGGTCAGTCAAACTGACAGCCTCACGTGATTGGCTGAGTCAGTGGCCGTCTGCATAAACTGCTTAGACTAGTCTTAAAAGTTAGTCATCTAATTGTTTTCTTCAAGACTGCATGGTTAAAAAGTTAGATCGGTGTAATTTAAATTGGAAAAGTAAACTCTTGGTAAACTGCTAGTTAGTCAAACTAGTTCTTCAGACACAGTCTTAACATAGTGGCTAAGTTTATGCAACGCTCAATGCATGAAACTGACACACCATAAACGTACAAGAGTACAAATTAATTTTTAAAGTTTTTTTATAATAGAAAAAAAGTTTCATGCAATCTGCCATGTGTGGGTGTGAACTTATCTGAACAAACACACTGGACGCAAACGAATCAAAAGGTAAAACCAGGGCAAATTCTTTTAGTCACACATGATTGATTGATTTGTCTCTGAAATTGCTGTGTAATAATGTCTGTGATTGTGATGTTGTTCACGTGTGAGCTGAACACATGAGTAATGGCGGTAATTAGCGCATTTTCCTGGCAGTAAGTTCAGTCTAAATGAGGATGAATGGCTCATTAGTTAGTCTTAATTAGCAGTGGACTAATGTCGTAGTAGTAATTGCACTGGTGTGTTACTCTCTGCTCACCGCTGCTCTTTTCAAACAGCTCTCTTCATCATCAGTGACGAAGATAATGATACAAGAAGAAAATTGAATTATAGCTTGGGAAAAGCGTCACCCTGAACCCTGGATGGCAAGAGCTTTCGTGATTCCCACACTTTCCCACGACCTTTCTTGATTAATGCATTGGAATATTTTTTATTAGTGAATTCCCCAGACTCGTCAAGAACACATAGTAAATGCATTATAGAAATACCCATAACCTTTTTTGCATAAATTTTGCTTATTTCCATGACTTTTCCAGGCCTGGAAATCACAGTTTTAAAATTCCCTGACATTTCCATGTTTCCCATGAATGTTCTTCACAATTGAAACGGTTTTGATTCAGTTTGATTGGATTGCATACGTTTTTTTAACTGGGTTTACTGGGTACAAAAGCACTTCAGAGGAAGAACTAGTCACCAAATTTGACAAAAATGCGATTAAATCTTTGGAAGATTGAGAGTTTGACGGCATCCAAATAAAATCATGTACAGTATTCAGTGAAGAACTTACTGATGAAGTGTGTTTCAGCCTCTGTCATTCTTGGATATCCGACATTCGTCATGTTGGCATCGTCCCTCTGGAGTCTTGCATCATATGACCTGACACTCTCACAGGAAACACATCATAGGAAAGAAGAGAAAAAGAGATGATAACTCTGATTGGCAGGAGTTGAAAAGCTTCACCTGTCACACAGAATCAGTGTGTTTTGTGGTCAGTGTCAGTCAGGATGGATGAAGGTTCATTCAGACAGCTGAACCAATCAGAGGTGTCAGAACAGGCCACGCCCACTGCAATTTTGTCAGTAAAAAATGGGAAAAGCTCATTAAAAATGTACTGTTCAATACTCAATATATATTGTCTCTTGCTTAATATGGACCTACTTTTTTTTTTTCTTTTTTTTTTTCTGATAAAAACTCAAAGTTTAAGCACTAAGACACTTTAGTTGCCACTATTTAATACAACACAACCTCTATACCTTCTTGCATGAAGAGAAATACAGCATGAGATGATGGTGAGATGTCAGACGTCTCGTATCCCGCTGCGTCTGCGACTGAGTGAAACTGAGTCATAACCTCCCGGATCTGATCCGCTGCGAGGACACAATATGAGAGTTTATTAAGACACCGTGATCCTCGAGCTTCAGTCAGCTTTATATATCTCAGAGAGGACAGAGAGGACGACGACAGCAGAGGATCGCTCAGCTTTAAAGCCTCTCTGCTGTCTCGAGACATGATAGCGATCTGAATACAAAACAGGTGAACTAAATAATGAATAACCATGGAAACTAAAGATGGCGAGAAACTAAGGACAAAGGAAACAATGTAAACTAAAAGCCCTTGAAAATGAATAAGAAATTGTATGATATTCTATCCTTTGCTGCCAGAAAAAATATTTTACTATTAGTGATCTCTTAAAGGTTGACAGGGTTTGAGTTCATTCCCCTGGAGCGTCTTATCAAAAAACATTTAAAAAACATACCAGTTTTATAAAGTCTGGACCCCACATCTGGACTATTTGGAAAATCATCTTCGCCCGATTATATTACAAGGAATATTGTAATTATATAACTCTCTGCACATTGAATCTTTCCTCTTCTGCATCTTTTTGAAATATGTTATTGTATTGTTTTTATTCTATAATATATTTTATTATGGTGTAGTTCTGTTTTATATACAAATCTGAGCTATTGGTGTTCCTTTATTTTTATTTTATTGTACAGTTTTTCTATTTTTTCTATTTTCTTGTTATATTTGTATTATAATGAAAATTCAATAAACATAATTATATTTTAAAAAGCCCTTGAAAATGAGAACCAAACACAATAAAAAAAAGTGACTATGGCCATGTCTGAAATCGCATACACTCTTATAGATACTTATTTTGAATAAGTAAGTCACGTCCGATAAAAAAAGTAGCCTATACGCTCTATATAGTATTAATGTGTGTGGTATGAATGTACTGTGAATTCGGACATACTTCTTTTGTCACATATTGTTTATTGCCTACTAGACCTTATGCGCCAGAGAAACGAGGGCGCCGCCATCTTTAGAATATTGTCTTTTAACTTCCGTTTTTGCGGTCGCTCTGTATATTTCTATGGCATTGCTGTCCAGGAGTAATTAGCTTTTGAAGTGGATTTACTTAATGTAAAGTTAACGAAAGTTATCATGAGGACTGTAATGTTTAAAGCAGATGACTTAACAAATGTCAGTCGACCGGGAAGATTTTAAAACGAGCCGTTCATTAATAAACACGCAAAATCGCGGTGAAAATACAGACCGGAAGTCACAAGACAACGAGCGCAGCGCTGAAAAGGGGCGGGGCTACACGAGGTTTGCGATCTTGTTCAATCTTGTTCTGCATTTAATTTCATGTTTACTTAAATACTGTATTACAATAATGAAAAGAACTCAATCCAAACAAATTCGTAATGTTCCTAAAATATAATTTCTTAATGAGTTATGATTGAGTTATTTTCATTAAACGTGACCTTATGTTGCTGTGAGCTTCACGGCTGCATCATGTTGGATTATAATGAGTTTTGAGCCCTTCACAGATAACACAGTGCTGTCCTTTCATAACAGGCTGACCTCACAGACACTCGATCTCTCTAATGGAGATTACCTGTCAATAACGTAATGCAGTCCTTGAAGGGGCGGGACGCACAGGCTGAAGGTGAAAGAACAAGCCTGAAATACTTTCATGTACCTCAACAGATATTCACTAGATGAAAACAAGAAGAAAGAATTAAAGGATCAAACCTTTCAGCTCTCAGTCATGTCCTCTTGTTCTTGATCCCCGTCTCTTGACTTTCATTTCCCAAGTATCTATAGTTCAAATCCAGTGTCCTTTCATTGCCAAACAATAAAGTTGATACTTAAATCTCCTGAGTGTTGTAAGAGCAACATCTGAGCAATAAAATGTTTCTCTGGGAAGATGTTTATATGTTTGATTGTTTTTATGAATTGTTTTTGCACATCATCAAAATTGCACATTTCAATCAAGTGCATTTTTTTGTTAATAAATATGCATACACTCACCTGCCACTTTATTAAGAAACCCAGGGCCTAAAAGGAACAAAAATCGGCATTAGCGAGTCTATGAAACGGTGTTAATCGCCAGTTTGCCGGTAACATTTTTTATGAATTCTAACAATGGAAAATTGTGAAAACACGAAACTTTAAGCCTCGCCAATGTAATATTCAAGTTCGAGAAGATGTGAAAGTCAACTCAATTCGTTGTTCAAGTTCATAAACAGTTGAGAAATAAAACGCATGTGTAACAGTATATTGGACCCGTGCAGCTCTTAAAGTGACAGCAGCCTAATAAACCTGCTGTGGTCTGTGTTTGTGATGTTAATCAAACAACAAAAGACAAAGAACAAACACTCATTGCTCTTGACTGAATAACCTTTGTAACTTTAATTACTTTATATAAAGTCTTCTCAGTCTGGTAACATGATACACTGATGAGCTTTAAATATTCTCCAGGAGACACTAACAATCCTGTCACCACGTCTGCAGAAGTCCAGCTCTGTGTTTTACATTATTATTCATTCTCACATAGAGACAAAGTGTTAACTGCATAAATCTCCCCTGACATTCAGTTCAAAGAGGGTTTCACTGACTGACACACACTCGACAGGAACACTGACAACAATCTCTCAACCCATCCGCCTCTGTGGAGACCGACCAAATCTCTCCGAACGCCATCAACAATACAGGGATGTCCGAGAGGAATCGTGCAAAAGAAAGAGGAAAATTAACATCATCACTCCTGACACAAAGTTTGACTTGTGAGTCTCATGGGTTTTCTCTCAAGAGTCCGTCTGTCAAAGTCATTAATCTCGTCTCCTTCATGTCTCTGGAGTCTTTGTTTACCGTTGCCATGGAAACAGAGGGCAGGGGGTCACGGTGTGACATCATCACTGGCTCCCGCTGGTCATTTCAGACCAGAGTGTGATTCAGGTTTCAGTGTTTAACCCTGTGGTGATATTTACATATCATACTGTATATTATATTTATTTATTATTATATATTACACATTTATTTATCTTTTATACACTAGGAGTCAAAAGATGGTAATAATTAAGATTTTTAAATATATAATTTATGCTCACCAAGGCTGCATTTATTTAATAAAAAAACAGTAAAAAATTTGAAATATTATCACAATGTAAAACAGCTGTTTTCTATGTGAATATACAGTAAAGTGTAATTTATTCCAGTGATCAAAGCTGAATTTTCAGCATCATTACTCCAGTCTTCAGTGTCACATGATCCTTCAGAAATCACTCTAATATGATGATTTGATGCTCAAGAGACATTTATGATTATTATCAATGTTGAAAACAGTTGTGCTGCTTCATATTTTTGTGGAAACTGATAAATATTTTTTTTAAGCGTGTGTTCTGACGTTTATTTATTATGCATGAGCTAAATGCAACGGATATAAAAACCTGACGTGTTTCATGTTCAATCAAGGCAGATTTGTTTGCTGTTATGATAAATATGATCTGAACTCACATGCTCATGTCGTGCGGTGAGATGTGATGAACTTTGCTCTTCCTCACTGAATCTCTGATCATCTACCCTCACACACACACACACTGCGCGTCAGTGGGAGAGATTTGCTCTCTTTGATTTCTCTGGGATCACAGGGAGATGTTGGTGTTGAAAAGCTTTTAGCAGCCCGTCTCCCTGAAGAACACAGACGTGTGTGAAGTGTGTGTGTGTGAGTTCTGCTGAAGGCTTCCTCGGAGACACACTGCAGAAGACACAGAAACGCTCATAATCAGTCCTTCTGTCTGGAGTTCCAGTTAAAACATCTAAACATCCACTAAACAAGAAACATTTGCAAGAGAAGCAAAATAATGTCTGATAATACATGCATTTTATTTTTCTTGCTTTAGACAGTAAAAAAAGATGCGTTCTCTCTCTCTCTAACACACTCACACACACATACACATAAAACAAGAAAGAACAGTTATGTATGATAAGAACAACACCACATCATAAGGCAGTAAACCCCGCATTTCAGAGTTTTTATTATTGACTTGGTGTGTGTGTGTGTGTGTGTGTGTGTGTGTGTGTGAATCGCCAGCAATTACAAATTAATCCATTCAGTCCCTCAACGACCAATAAACCTGATCAGTTTTTATTTGCACACATATAAAATCAGTCTCCAGAGGCATGTGGCTGCCGTTTCCTCTGAATCATCATTACGGTGTGTGTGTTTGGGGAGATGCAGGCCTGAAAGTGTGTGTGTAGAAAGATGTTCTGATCAACATGAGCTCTGCTTTGCAGGAACCGTGCATGATCATTTTGTTCGAGAAAGGCAATGTGAACTCACAATATAAGCCTATATATCCAGAACAGAGAGTGTGTGAATGCATCAGAATATTGGGACGGGATGCTTGATTCTGATTGGCATTTGTGTATATATATTCTCAAAAACATTTATTCTTTCTGATGAAACATCACTGAATTCATCAGATCTATTACCTACTGTAGTTTGTGCTGTGGATTTCCCTCCAAAGTGATGTCACTTCCTGGAGGATGATGTCATTAAGGAACTGGCTTTTGTTAGTTACAGATTTTAACAGAACAGTAAAGGAGCTATATGTAATCATTTTCATGTATTAATCCCCCTTTTATTGGCAATTATAAACAGCTTGTAAAAACGAGACTTTCCTCGACTTCCTAGGTTGTCTATGAAATTCGGGAAAGTCGGGACGTTTTTGCCGGGAAAATCAAAAGTATGTGACGTTTACGCTCCCAAGAACCTCTTCTTCCTTCAATGACACATGAAACGAATGCTTATACAATGTTCAGGATAACACCGAAAGAGCCGTTCTGTGCTGTAATGTCAATGTGTCCTGCAAAGAAAACGATTCATTCAAGCTATATTCTCACAGTCAGATCTAATGACCTCATCTGTGAATCTCAGATCTGCAGCAAACATCCACATCTCTATGATCAGATGCTTTCAGAACTGCTGTTTCTCACAGTTTGTTGTGTTTATTTTGTTCTTGAGAGGAAAGAGCAGCACATATTCACGTATTCATCTAACCGTCGCTCTCCACAGCGTCGAGATGTTCGTCAACAGTATATCAGTGCATAGATATTTCCAGTTTCTTTTTACCTCTAAGTGAAGAACGAACAAGCCCTTCGCCGTGAGTATATCGGGTCTTGAATCACGTTCAGTCTCGTGTGTTACGTGTTTACGAGTGCAAGCTCTTGTGTGTTACGTGTTCACGAGTGCGAGCTCTTGTGTGTGTTACGTGTTCACGAGCTCTTGTGTGTTACGTGTTCACGAGCTCTTGTGTGTTACGTGTTCACGAGCTCTTGTGTGTTACGTGTTCGCGAGTGCGAGCTCTTGTGTGTTACGTGTTCGCGAGTGCGAGCTCTTGTGTTACGTGTTCACGAGCTCTTGTGTGTTACGTGTTCACAAGCTCTTGTGTGTTACGTGTTCGCGAGTGCGAGCTCTTGTGTGTTACGTGTTCGCGAGTGCGAGCTCTTGTGTTACGTGTTCACGAGCTCTTGTGTGTTACGTGTTCACAAGCTCTTGTGTGTTACGTGTTCGCGAGTGCGAGCTCTTGTGTGTTACGTGTTCATGAGTGCGAGCTCTTGTGTGTTACGTGTTCGCGAGTGCGAGCTCTTGTGTTACGTGTTCACAAGCTCTTGTGTGTTACGTGTTCACAAGCTCTTGTGTGTTATGTGTTCGCGAGTGCGAGCTCTTGTGTGTTACGTGTTCATGAGTGCGAGCTCTTGTGTGTTACGTGTTCACGAGCTCTTGTGTGTTACGTGTTCGCGAGTGCGAGCTCTTGTTACGTGTTCACGAGCTCTTGTGTGTTACGTGTTCACGAGTGCGAGCTCTTGTGTGTTACGTGTTCACGAGTGCGAGCTCTTGTGTGTTACGTGTTCACGAGCTCTTGTGTGTTACGTGTTCACGAGCTCTTGTGTGTTACGTGTTCACAAGCTCTTGTGTGTGTTATGTGTTCGCGAGTGCGAGCTCTTGTGTGTTACGTGTTCATGAGTGCGAGCTCTTGTGTGTTACGTGTTCACGAGCTCTTGTGTGTTACGTGTTCGCGAGTGCGAGCTCTTGTGTTACGTGTTCACGAGCTCTTGTGTGTTACGTGTTCATGAGTGCGAGCTCTTGTGTGTTACGTGTTCACGAGCTCTTGTGTGTTACGTGTTCGCGAGTGCGAGCTCTTGTGTTACGTGTTCACGAGCTCTTGTGTGTTACGTGTTCACGAGTGTGAGCTCTTGTGTTACGTGTTCACGAGTGCTACGTGTTCACGAGCTCTTGTGTGTTACGTGTTCACGAGCTCTTGTGTGTTACGTGTTCACGAGCTCTTGTGTGTTACGTGTTCGCGAGTGCGAGCTCTTGTGTTACGTGTTCACGAGCTCTTGTGTGTTACGTGTTCACAAGCTCTTGTGTGTTACGTGTTCGCGAGTGCGAGCTCTTGTGTGTTACGTGTTCATGAGTGCGAGCTCTTGTGTGTTACGTGTTCACGAGCTCTTGTGTGTTACGTGTTCACAAGCTCTTGTGTGTTACGTGTTCGCGAGTGCGAGCTCTTGTGTGTTACGTGTTCACAAGCTCTTGTGTGTTACGTGTTCGCGAGTGCGAGCTCTTGTGTGTTACGTGTTCACAAGCTCTTGTGTGTTACGTGTTCGCGAGTGCGAGCTCTTGTGTGTTACGTGTTCACGAGCTCTTGTGTGTTACATGTTCGCGAGTGCGAGCTCTTGTGTGTTACGTGTTCACGAGCTCTTGTGTGTTACGTGTTCACGAGCTCTTGTGTGTTACGTGTTCACGAGCTCGTGTGTTACGTGTTCACGAGCTCGTGTGTTACGTGTTCGTGAGTGCGAGCTCTTGTGTTACGTGTTCATTAGTGCGAGTTCTTGTGTTATGTGTTCACGAGTGCGAGCTCGTGTGTTGCGCGTTCACGAGTGCGTGTGTATTACGTGTTCAAGAGTGCGAGCTCTTGTGTGTTACGTGTTCACGAGTGCGTGTATTACGTGTTCAAGAGTGCGAGCTCTTGTGTGTTACGTGTTCACGAGTGCGAGCTCGTGTGTTGCGTGTTCACAAGTGCGTGTGTATTACGTGTTCAAGAGTGCGAGCTTGTGTGTTGCGTGTTCACAAGTGCGTGTGTATTACGTGTTCACGAGTGCGAGCTCGTGTGTTGCGCGTTCACGAGTGCGTGTGTATTACGTGTTCAAGAGTGCGAGCTCTTGTGTGTTACGTGTTCACGAGTGCGTGTGTATTACGTGTTCAAGAGTGCGA